>NW_028295750.1:1800000-2069000 GCF_964341445.2 Mesoplodon mirus
TCATCAAAATTATCCCTGCCCTTCTCATCACAATGCACCACGCCCTTGTCATCAAAATGCTCCGTGACTTTTGTCATCACAAAGCTCCATGACCCTTGACATCACAATGCTCCATGTCATTGTCATCACAATGCTCCATGAACCCTCTCATCATATTGCTCTTGCCCTTGTCATCACAAAGCTCCATGACACTTGTCTTCACAATGCTCGATGTCCTTCTCATCACAATGCTCCATGCCCTTGTCATTAAAATCCTCTATGATCATTGTATCACAGTGTTCCGTCCTCTTGTCATCACAATGCTCCATGCCCACTCTCATGACAATAATCCATGAAACATTTCACACCAATATCTCCTGTCCTTCTCATCACAATGCTCCATTACACCTTTCATAACAATGTTCAATGACCCCTGCCATCACAATGTTCCACGGCCTTGTCATTCACAAGGCTTCATGACACTTGTCATCACAATGTTACAAGACCCCTGTAATCAAAATGCTCCATGCCCTTTTCATCACAAAGCTCCATGACGCATGTCATTAGAATGTTCCATGGACTTCTCATCACAATGCTCCATGCCCTTGTCATCACAATGCTCCAAGACACTTTTTATCACAATGCTCCATCCCCCTTTTCATCTCAAAGCTCCACGAATCCTATCATCACAATGCACCATGCCCATTATCATAATGCTTCAGGGTATTTTCATCACAATGAAATCAAAATGCTCCATGACCTCTGTCATCACAATGCTCCAAACCGTTGGGATCACAATGTTCCATAACACTTCTCATCACAACAACCCATGATGCTCATAATCACAATTATCCATGGTCTTCTCATCACTATGCTCCATAACCTTTGTCATCAAAATGCTCAATACACTTGTCATCACAATGCTCCCTGACACTTGTCGTCAGTATGCTCCTTGAACACTGTCATGACAAGGCTCCATGCCTTTTTCATCACAATGATCCATGCCCTTTTCATCACAATGCTCCAAGACACCTGTAATCACAATGCTCCATGCACTTGTCATCACAGTGCTCCATGACGCATTCATCAAAATGCTCCATGGCCTTCTCTTCACAATGCTCCATGCCCTTGTCATCACAATGCTCCAAGACCCCTGTAATCACAATGCTCCATGCCGCTTGTCATTATAGCGCTCCATGACGCTCGTCATCACAATTATCCATGGTCTTCTCATCACAGTGCTCCACGGTCTTGCCATCACAGTGCTCCATGCCCTGGTCATCACAATGCTCTATGTTCCCTGTCATCACAATTCTCCACGTTCTTGGCATCACTATGTTCCATGACACTTCCCATCACAGTGTTAAATGCTTTGTCATCACAATACTCCACAAGCTTGTCATCAGAATACTCCATGACCCTTGTCATCACAATTATCCATGACCCCTGTCATCACAATGCTCCATGAGACATATCATCACAATGCTCCATGCCCTTTCTCATTACAGTGCTCCATGATGCTCGTCACCAGAATTATCCATGGTCTTCTCATCACAGTGCTCCACGGTCTTGCCATAACAATGCTCCATGTCCTGGTCATCACAATGTTCCATGTCCCTTGTCATCACAATTCTCCACGTCCTTGTCATCACAGTGCTACATGACAGTTCTCATCACAATGTTACATGCTCTTGTCATCACAATTCTCCATGCACTTGTCATCGCAATGCCCCATGACCCCTGTCATAGCAAGCTCCATTCCTTTGTCATCACAATGCTTCACGACTTTTTCATCAGAATTCTCAAAGGCCGTTGTCATCACAATGCTCCATGCCCTTGTCATCACAATGCTCCATGAACCTTGTCATCTCAATGCTCCAAGCCCTTGTCGTCACAGTGCTCCATTACCTTTGTCATCACAATCCTCCATAACACTTGGCATCACAATGCTCCATGTCATTGTCATCACAGTGGAACATGAAATATGCCATCACAATGCTCCCTGAAACCTGTCTTCACAATACTCCATGACCTTGTCATCACAATGGTCCATTCCCTTGTCATCACAATGTGCCATGCCCACTGTCAACACAATTATCCATGAAACTTGTCAGACCAATGCTTCATGCTCCTGTCATCACAATGCTACATGACCCCAGTCATCACAATGCTCCGTGTGTCCCGTCATCACAAGGCTCCATGACATGTGTCACCACAAATGTCAATGTCCTCATCATCACAAGGCTCTGTGAAATGTGTCACCACCATGCTCCATGAACTTTTCATCACAATGCTCAATGTCATTGTCATCACAATGCTCCATGAACGCTCTCATCACATTGCTCCATGACCTTGTCATCACAAAGCTCCATGACGCATGTCATCAGAATGATCCATGGCCTTCTCATCACAATGTTCCATGCCCTTGCCATCACAATTCAAAATAACCACTGTCATAACAATGCTCCATGTCCCCTGCCATCACGATGTTCCATGGCCTTGTCATCACAAGGCTCCATGCCCTTGTCATCACAATGATCCAAGACCCCTGTAATCAAAATGCTCCATGCCCCTTTTCATCTCAATGCTACATGAACCCTGTCATCACAATACACCATGCCCATCATCAAAATGCTTCATGCTATTGTCATTACAATGAAATCAAAATGCTCCATGACCTCTGTCATCACAATGCTCCAAATCCTTGTGATCAAAATGTTCCATAACACTTATCATCACAACGCCCCATGACGCTCGTCATCACAGTTATCCATGGTCTTCTCATCACAATGCTCCATGACCTTTGTCATCACAATGCTCAATACACTTGTCATCACAATGCTCCCTGACACTTGTCGTCAGTATGCTCCCTTAAACCTGTCATGACAAGGCTCCATGCCTTTTTCATCACAATGCTCCATGCCCTTGTCTTCAAAAGCTCCATGATGCATGTCATCCAAACGCTCCATGGCCATCTCATCCCAATGCCCCATGCCGTTGTCATCACTATGCCCCAAGACCCCTGTAATCACAATGCTCCATGCCCCTTTTCATCACAATATTCCATGAGACTTGTCATCACATGTCTCCATGGTCTTCTCATCACAATGCTCCAGTACCTTTTCATCACAAGCCTCCATGGCCCCTGTCATCACAATACTCCATGAACGTTTTCAGCCCAATGCTCCTTGACCTTCTCATCAGAATTCTCCATGACTCCTGTCATCACAGTGATCCATGAACCCTGACAACACAATGATCCGGGACTCTTGTCATCAAAATGCTCCATGCCCTTGTCATCCCAATGCTCCATGACCCCTTTAATCACAATGCTCCGTGACACTTGTCATCACAGTGCTCCATGCCTTTGTCAGCAATATGCTACATAATCTTGTCATCACAATGCTCCATGTGCTTGTCATCACAATCCTTCATGACACTTTGGATCATATTGCTTCCTGCCCTTGTCATCTCCCTCTTGCCTTTCTGGTTTTTACAGATTTTCAGATGTCCCTTTTGACCCGTGGGAAGTGACAATTCTTTGTAGTGTGGATTTACATTGTGTGCTTGCTTGATTGTCCAAAAAGGTCGTATGCGTTTTCTCCAGAATATATTCAGGAGAAAAAGCATACGCCCTTTTTGGCCAAGTGCATCATTGTCGAAGTTGTGATGCTTTTCCTGTGCTTTAAAGGCGATTCCTATTTACCTCTTGGAATATGTTTTGTGCAATTCTGCCTCATTTTCAAGTCAGCTTCGTTGCCTTCCCTCAACTGATTTTTGGAAGACAGTAGTCCTTTATAACTGTAGGTTTGTGAATTGCTGTGCCCGTGAGCTCCAATTTTCAAATCCCATTTTTGGGAGCTGACCACAAATGCACAATTTTGCTTCAGGACCTATACTTGTTCCAGGGGTGGATATACTGTTCCCTGCGGGTGGCTGAGGCTTTGGTTAATTCTTCTTCCTAACGGGAATTCAGAGTGACATGTGCCCGTCCAAATGCCTACATCTACTCTCTGATTGGTTCTCCCTCTTCCCTTTCATCCTCTGCACAATTAGCAAACTGTGCGAACAAGGAGGTTATTGGGGCTGGCTCTACTAAGTTGCGAGATTGATAGTAAAGCAGTTGGAATGCTAAACTGGAGCACAAGGAGAGGAAAAATTAGGAGACTTTTAGAAATCTTTCACCATCACAGGGTGTCCATTCTCTAGGTTTCCCATACATGTTATAACTGTAGTGATATTCCCTACTACCTGGAGATTTGGGATCCATGGAATCGTGGCATGCATTACTACTTTAAAGGGTCTGCATTTTCTCTCCCAATCTCACCAGTCCTCTCAGTCCCAAGTGTCCAGCCTTATGTCTCATCCAGCTGTCTTTGCAGATAGGGTCATTCCCGGTTTCATCAGAACCCCTGAAGGAATTGTGTAAGAATTTCGCTGTTTTTTTGTTTGTTTTTGAAATTCATTTTTATAGTGCGGTTGAGCTGATTTTCACTGACGTGTTTATGCCAGTCTAGACACACTTGATTCCCTTATGGAGACAAATCAATACATAGGTTTTAAGATTCTCACTAGTCAGATATATTCCTCTGTGGGGAATAGGGGGTTTGAGTCCCGTTCACTGAGTAAGGAGTAGGTCTCGTCTATTCTCTATTTGTTTTATGGAATGGTACCTGTGCTAATATCAAACTCTGGTTTTATGCATCACCCCACCTCTCCTATCCCATTAAACAGGTATAAGAGTGTTTTCTAAATGTGAGACTCTGTTCTCTTTCTTAATTCAGTACATGTGTTGTGATGTTGACATTCCCTCTGTAAGTGATATCTTATGAATAGATTATTTTTCTGTGTGAATAATTTCACTTAGAATCATCATACCTAAATCCACTCTTTATGCTGCTACTGGCCTTATGACATTGATTCCACATCTGAGTGATATTCCGTTTACAAAATTACCACAAGTTATTTATGCATTTCTCTTTTTCCTGGGATATTTTAGGTGTACCAAAGTTGAGGTTCTTGTATGCAGAGCAGCCCTAAACTTTGGGGTGCCTGTGTCTTGTTGATATTTAGTCTTCCCAAGTTATATGTCCATGAGTTGAAGTCCCCTTTGCTCCGGGGCTTTGTATTTAAATGTTTTAGGAAACAACATACACTTCTTCAGAGTGGCTCTTGGATATTTATACCCCACCCATCAGCGTGACTAGTCTCCCTGTTCTCCATGGCCTCTCCAGCATTTCTGGTTTGTACACATTTTTTGGATGGCCTTTCTGAGCAGTGGAAATTGAGACTTCTTTGTTGTGCGGATTTGCATTTCCCGCTTGGTTGGTTGGCCAAAAACTCTGTATGTGTTTTTTTCCTGAAGATATTCACGAAAAAAAGGCATACACCCTTTTGCCCAACTACATCATTTTAGAAATTCTGCTGGTTTTCATATGCTTTAAATGTGAGTACAATCTACCTTTTGAAATCTGTTTCCTGCAATTCTGCCTCTCATTCAGATCCTCTTCGTTGCCTTACCTGAATATATTTTTGGACGTTGGTTATCATTTATATCTTTGCAGGTCTTTGAATTGTCTGCTCCTGAGCTCCATTTTGCAACTCGCTTTTTTTGTGAGCTGGCCGCCAAACCTTTGGATTGCTTCTGGCCCTATTCTGGTTCTGAGGAGGCAGGCTGAGCCTTTCGTTAATTCTTCTTCTAATGGGAAATTAGAGTGGCATGTGCCTGTCAAAAATCCTACAGCTAATCTCTCATTGGTTCCCCCCTTCCCATTTATCCTCTGCACAAATTGCAAACTGTGTGAAACAGGAGGTTAAATGTGCTGATTCTCAAAGTGGGGAGATTTTTAGTAATGTGGCTGGAATGGCAAACCCCAGCACCAGGAGATCAAAAATGAGGTGCATTTTAGAAACCTTTCCTGAGCACAAGGTGTACATTCATCTCGGTTTGGCAGGCATGTTTTCGCTGTCAGAAGATTCCCTTGAACCTGCTGATTTGGGACCCATGGAATGGGTACCAGGCAGTATTACTTTAAAAGGTCTGCATTTCCTCACCCAGCCTCTCTAACATCTCTTAGCCTACATAGCTTCCAGCCTTATATATCATCCTGCTGTGGGTCTACATGTGTTCAATCCATGTTACATCGTAGCCCTTCAACAAAAGTTGTAAGAATTTTTGTCTGTCTCACCGTTTTTATAAATATTTTTAAATTTATTTTTATATTGGTTACAGCTGATTTTCAAAGCTCTGTTTTTTGCTGCTGTACATCCACTTGATTCATGTACTGTGAGACAACAAGAAATTATTTTTCAGATGCTTACGAGTCATATGTATTATTGTCCAGTGACTTGAGTGGGCTGAGTGCAGTTCTTTGAGGTACCGTGTAGGCCTTGTCAGTTATTCAATTTGGTACTTGGAATGGTATATTTGCTAATTTCAACCTCCTGAATAATACCTCACCATTCCCCACCTTTCCCATTTAGCAGCCTTATGCCTATTTTCTACATATTTGACTATGTTTCTGTTTTGTAGTTTATTTCATGTGTAGCCATTTTTGATTCCACCTTTAAGTGACATCTTATGATATGTGTCTTTTTCTTTCTGACATGTGTCACTTAGAATGATCGTATGTAACTCCTCCAGAGTTGTTCCAACTGGCCTTATTTCATTGATTTCGGGATGAGTAATATTCCACTCTACATAAGTACCCCATCTCTTTTATCCATTTTATCCTTCCAGGGACATTTAGGTTATATCCAAGTGGAGGCCCTTTTTAACAGAGAGGTGGTAAACGTTGTGGTGCCTGTTTACTGTCCATTTTTGTTTTTCCCAAGGTATACGCCCATGAGTGCAAGTGCCCTATGCTCTGTAGCTCATCTTTTAGATGTTTTAGCAAACACAATACACTTCTCCAGAGTGGCCGTTGGCAAATTACATTTCCACTATCAGCCTCACAGGGCTCCCTTTTCTCCTCGCCCTGTCCTGCATTTCTGGTGTTTACACTTTATGTGGATGGCCCTTCTGACTGATGTGAA
The DNA here is from genome assembly GCF_964341445.2 of Mesoplodon mirus. Taxonomy (NCBI): domain Eukaryota; kingdom Metazoa; phylum Chordata; class Mammalia; order Artiodactyla; family Ziphiidae; genus Mesoplodon; species Mesoplodon mirus. Next base: position 1,807,015 of record NW_028295750.1, read on the forward strand.
GTGATACATTTTGTAGTATTGATTTCCAGTGCCCACCTCTTTGGTTGGATAAAAAGTGTGTATGGCCTTTACTTGAATATATTCAGAAAAAATGCATACGCCCTTTTGGGCCAACTGCATCATTGGCGATGTTCAGCCCCTTTTCTTGTGCTTTAATGGGGAGTCCTTTCTACCTCTTCAAATCTGTTTCCTGCCACTCTCCCTTGCTTACAAGTCCTTTTCTGTGACTTACCTTAAGACATTTTTCGACGATAGATATTTTCAACTCTGCAGTTTCATGAATTTTAGTGCCCCTGAGTTCCATTTTTCAACTTGTGTTTTTGGAAACTGGACACAAAACAGCGGGATTTCCTCTAGACCTATTCTGTTTCCGTGGTCAATTCTAGCCTTTGATTAATTTGCCTTCCAGATTGGAAATTAGAGTGGCATGTGCCTGTCCGAACACCTAAGACTTGTCTCTAAATTTTTCTCATCCTTCCGCTTCATCCTCTGGACAAATTCCAAACTGTGTGCAACAGGATGTTGACGGTGCTGATATCCCCAAGTGAGGAGATTGTTAGGAAAGATGCTGGAGGGGTGAACCCGAGCACCAGGCGATGAGGAGAAGAGGTGCCTTTTCCAAACTCTTTCCGATCAAATGGTGTACCATCCCCTAGGTGTGACAGGCATGTTTTAGCTGTAGGAAGGGTCCCGTGCATGGAAGGAGAACACCAGGGGTTTTTCCAAATCAGTGCATCCCCGTACCCCAAACTGGGGAATTTTTAAGCTACAGCTACACGTATGTCCATTAAGGGCCTTGGGAAATAGGCAGAGCCCAAACTTTAGATGATTGAAATCTTCAGGGTCAGATGTGTTCACCATCGGCCTTGCTTAGGTTACATTTTATCTGTCATTGATAGATGATGTCAATAAAAATATCTATTCTTTTTTCAGATTATTTCCCCTTATAGGTTATTGCAAAATATTAAGTGTAGTTCCCTGTGATATACAGTTGTTCCTTGTTGATGATCTATTTTATACATAGCAGTTTGTATGTGTTAATCCCAAACTGTTAATTTATCCCTTGTCCTACCTTTCCCCTTTGGTAATAATAAATTATAAGATTTTATACTTCTCAGAAATAGGGGAGCTGAAAGAGAGGTATCCTTTTCAATGGAAAAGCATTCAAAACAAGATTGAAGCTTCAGCCAAGAGTATTTGATGTACATCCATGGAAATAAATCACTTCATTTCTCTAATGTTGACCTGACAAATAAGACAGACGTCTTCACTGAACTTGCTTATAGTAAAGTGATGGAAATATCAAAGGTAAGTCTTAGAAACACCTTATTTTACCCGAGCATTATACACTGCTCTATGTTAACTACAGTTTGGCTCACACATCTGTTCATTGAAGTTACAATGTTCTCAATTTCTGTTACTGATCCTCCAGAGTGGACCCCAACAGGAGTCCCCGTGCCCAGTGTCATTGGAGCCAACAGATGAAGACTGAGTTTGGTTCAGAAGCAAAGGAAACATTATTTTGAAAACAGAATGGAGAGGTGAGAGCGTGCCCTCCCCCACGGGCTGTGGGCTGGGCTGCTGTGTAGGGATCCCGGCAGCGTCAGTGGGAGGGAGGGGATGGAGCTCTCGAGGGCTAGGTTGGCTGCAGCTCAGGCTCTATGCCGTGGAGTCTGCATGGGACCCCGCTAGCTGAGGTGTCGACCCAGCCATTCTGCACTAGGAAATCAGGTCTGAAGTGCCGGGTGTGGGACCTCTGCCTGCGGAACTCTAGGAGCACGTGAAATTAGACAAAGCACAAAGGAAAAACAGGTTAGACTTTATTTTATTGCCCAGGTTCTCTTTTTATCTCCCAGGAATTTTTAATAAACGTTGCCGGAGATGAACACCTCCTCTGCTGTTTGTTCCGTTCCTCATTCTTGGGGTGTTGAGGGTGCAGACCCCTCTTTTGTAACTGCTTCATGCTGTGGTGGCAGCCCTGATACCTGGGGGGAGGGGCAAAACGTCTCCCCACCATCCTCCTGGTGAGGTTGATTGTCCCAAGGCCTCCTGCCTCACTTCCCGTATGCCTGAGCACCAGCATTGGATGTGTTATAGATTCTAATGACCTTTAAGTGTCCAGGAAAGAGATGTGCAGAGATGCTGAGGTGGCAGGTTTCACCCCACCCCACATTTGTTCGGCGACCTTAGGCTGACGGTTTTTGCCAGCCTAGATGCTCTGACCAGTAGTCTGTGCTTTCTTTAATTAGGTCCCAGAATTAATGTACAAACAGCACCATGTTTCAGAACCCTGCCCGCGTAACTCCCAGACAGTCCAGGGCCAGTGGTGATCCAGGACCATGACGTCCACTGAGTCAATGGCATTTAGAATTAGCCAGCAGTCCAGCCGGTCATATTGGCCACCATCACTGCGGTGTCTGTAGGGTTTTCTATGGTGAAAGCGTGATATACGTTTCCCCCGCCAAGCTTATTAGCTCCCCTCTGGGTGCAGTAAGTCCTGCAAGCAGTAGTCTGCTCTTTCGGGGCACAGTCTTGTTGTTTACTGAGAGAAACTCCAGGTCAAGTGATGGTCACACGAGTCATCTTGGGGCCACGTTGCCCCTGTTTGTCTCTCTGGAGGTGGAGTTGGAGGGCCTCCTCACTCGATGTCAGTGTGTCCACAGAGCGACCCCTGCAACTTCAGGGCATGATGGGTGGTTAGGATCACGACGTGGGGTCCTTTTCCCTTAGGAGGGAGCTGGCCTTGTGGGGTGCTGATTTCTAGTTTTTAGATACCACAGTATCCTGGCCTGATGAGTTGGTGGGCAAAGCCCTTGGTGAACATAGTTTTTCATACCTGAAGGGCATTCTTGTGATGCTCCATTTCAAGTGGTCCCAGTATTTCCACTAAGTCTCCAAGGGCAATTAACCTTTGACCGGGTATGTAAAGGTCAAAGGGTTTAGCTAAATTAGGGAGTTCCTGGGCAAGGGTCTAAATTGACTGCTCTTTCCATTCTTGAAAGGCTGCTTCTGGATTCTATTCTAAAGGATCATCATCTTTTCGTGTCAGTGTTTCAGGTAGAGGCCCAGCTATCAGACTGTAGTTAGGGATCCAGATGCAGAAAACCTTGGCCTCCCCAGGAACCCCTAAGCTGTCTTCTAGTTTTAAAAGAGGTAAGGCTGCAAATGGCTTCTTCCCTCTCCTGGGATGTGTTCCTCCGAATATCTGTGAGAATGAAGCCCAGGCATGTCACCTGAGCCTGGGATATTTGAGCCTTTTCCATGGACACCTTCTATCCTTTCTTGGCTAGGTAGTTCAGAGGCGTCTTTAGTAGGCCTGGCGATCAGAATGTCATCTGCATATTGAAGGAGGGTTCCCTTTTACAGAGGTAGAACGTTTAGGTCTTTAGAGGACATTTCCCCAATGATGGTGTGGGGATTTTTGAACCATTGGTGCAGGACGGCCCAGCATTATTGCTTGTGTTGCATGTTGTGTCCTGCCACTCACAAGCCAAAAATTCTTGTGACTCTGAGATGAATGGAATACAGAAGAAGGCATCATTGAAGTGTAATACAGAATGCCATGGCCTGGTGGATGGTAGAATGAGCAGCAGGGTGTAGGAAATAGGAGCTACTGGATGTATATCCTCGGTGGCTTCACTGACTGTCCTGATATCCTTTACCAGGTCTCCAGCAGCCCATGGGGCTCTCGTGGTCAGGCCAATCCCAGGATATGGAGCTCACCTGGGCTGCATCACCCATCCCCACAGCCCACGGGGCTCTCATGTTCAAGTCCCTCCCAGGGTATGGAGCTGACCTGTGCAGCTATCCAGCAGCCCATGGGGCTCTCATAGTCAGGCCCTTCCCAGGATACAGAGCTCCAATGGGCAGGTACCCAAGCAGGGCTGGACACACAGGAACAGTGCACATATCCCACCTTGCAGAGAACCCCCAGCTCACCTGTCGCTCACAGCTGACACAGAATACCTCAGAGCAGGACTTGAACTAACAAACAGCAGCTCTGACAGGTCTGTGACCCTGGCTATCACTCTGTGCAATCTCTCTCTGCCTGGTCTTCCAGACACTTCCACTGCAGCCAGGGTACCAGGCCTCTGTCTCCACCCACCATCACTCCTCTCCCTGACTCCTGGGTTCCTCTCATTAGGATAGGGTCTTCTTGAAGTTGTTTTCCACTCATGGACCAGATAAAATGATAAGAAAACAAGCGGCAGCTGCAGCCCCTTGTCTATCCTGACTCTCAAGGGCCCACACCTGTTCCTTGGGCCTGGCCCATTTAGCAAGGTTCATTTTCTGCTACTGTGAGCCCCTGAGGGGTGAGGATTGGCTGATTTGGGCAGCCTGACACTGCCTACCAGCCCTCCCCAGGTGTGCCTGGGTTGAGGTCAATATAAACACCTCTCCAGGCAGCTAGAGCCCCTTTAGCTGTGCCTGATGCCATATTCTCTGCCCCGTCAGCAGTGTCAGGGCTGGGGTGGTGGTAGGGAGTGAGGGGCCGTGGCTTTGTGGTTGGCCCAGTGTGAGTGGGGCTCTGCTGGACTTTCCACAGGAGTTGCTAGGCTGCCACCTGCTAAAGTAGAGGATGTGTCATCCATACCTGCCGCTTGAATTTCTCCCCAGGCAGAGGTGAGGAAGTAAAAAAGCAGTGGGGGCCGTGGCAGGAGGGGTATCTCAGGCAGGGAAATGGAAAGCTTCCAGAAGAGCATCTGGGGCCAGGACCATCCTGACTGGCCTGCAGGCACCAAGTCGGCTTGGGTGCTGTCGCTGGTGTGGCTCCACAGCCCTTCCTGTAGGCTTGCAAGTGCTTGTACATATTCAGGTGTTTTACCTGGAAAGGGTGGGAAGAGTTCAGCTGCAGCAGGACTGGGGCTCAGCTCACATTTACTCACAGACGCCTCGACACAGTCCCCCAGCTTTGCAATGAGGATGCTCCTTGTCGGAGGGAGCGCTGCTGACTCCATGGGAGACGATTTCCCACCTCTGACCAACTTAAGAATTTTTTACCACTGGAGCAAGTGACCTGATACGATTTTCCTCTGTATAACTGGTGGGTTCTGTTTTTTGTTTTCTTTGTTTTTTTTTTTCTTTTTTTCTTTTTGGTTCAAGGTAGATTTTATTTATTCCTCTTTTTTTTTAATTTGCAGATATAAACATGGAAATAATGCATTAATATAAAGACGTCTATATGAAGGGAAATACTTTTTTTCTGTTTTCTTTTATTAAATGCTATTTATTTTTATTTTTTTTAAATTTTTTTCTTTTATACAGCAGGTTCTTTTTGGATATCTATTTTATACATATAAGTGTGCACATGTGAATCCCAGTCTCCCAATTCATCCCACCACCACCCTCACATGGCGTTTCCCCCTTGGTGTCCATATGTTTGTTCTCTACATCTGTTTCTCTATCTCTTACCTGCAAACCGGTTCATCTGTACCATTTTTCTAGGTTCCACATATATGCATTAATATACAATTTTTTTTTTCTCTTTCTGACTTACTTCACTCCGTATGACAGTCTCTAGATCCATTAAGGTCTCTACAAATGACCCAATTTCATTCCTATGTATGGCTGAGTAATATTCCGTTGTATATATGTACCACATCTTTATCTATTCGTCTGTCTGTGGGCACTTAGGTTGCTTTCATTACCTGGCTATTGTAAATAGTGGTGCAATGAACATTGTGGTGAATGTGTCTTTTTGATTTATGGTTTTCTCTGGGTATATGCCCAGTAGTGGGATTGCTGGATTATATGGTAATTTTATTTTTAGTTTTTTAAGGAACCTCCATACTGTTCCCCATAGAGACTGTATCAATTTACATTCCCAACAATAGTGGAAGAAGGTTCCTTTTCTCCATACCCTCTCCAGCATTTGTTGTTTGTAGATTCTCTGTTGATGCCCATTCTAACAGGTGTGACATGACACCTCATTGTAGTTTCCATTTCCATTTCTCTAATAATTAGTGATGTTGAGCAGATTTTCATGTGCGTACTGGCCACCTCTATGTCTTTTTGGAAGAAATGTCTATTTATATCTTCTTCCATTTTTGTATTGGGTTGTTTGTTTTATTAATATTGAGCTGCATGAGCTGTTTATATATATTGGAGATTAATCATTTGTCCATTGATTCGTTTGCAAATATTTTCTGCCATTCTGAGGGTTGTCTTTTCATCTTGTTTGTAGTTTCCTTTGCTTTGCAAAAGTTTTACGTTCCCTTAGGTCCCATCTGTTTAGTTTTATTTTTTATTTCATTACTATAAGAGGTGGATCAAAAAAGATCTTGCTGTGATTTACCTCAGAGTATCCTTCGTAAGTTTTCCTCTCAGAGTTTTATACTGTCTGGTCTTACATTAAGGTCTCTAATCCATTTTGAATATATTTTTATGTATGGTGTTGGGGAGTGTTCTAATTTCATTCTTTTACATGTAGCTGTCCATATTTCCCAGCACCAATGATTGAAGAGACTGTCTTATCTCCATTGTATAGTCTTGCCTCCTTTGTCATAGATTAGGTGACCATAGATGTGTAGGTTTATCCCTGTGCTTTCTTTTTTTTTCCTTTTACACGTTTATTGGAGTGTAATTGCTTTACAATGGAGTGTTCGTTTCTGCTGTATAAAAAAGTGAATCAGCTATACATATACAAATATCACCAGATCCCCTCCCTCTTGCATCTCCCTGTCACACCCCATATCCCACCCCTTTATGTGGTCACAAAGCACCAAGCTGATCTCCCTGTTCTATGTGGCTGCTTCCCAGTAGCTATTGGTGTTACATATGGTAATGTATTTATGTCCATGCCACTCTCTCACTTCGTCCCAGCTTACCCATCCCCCTTCCGGTGTCCTCAAGTCCTTTCTCTATGTCTGTGTCCTTAATCCTGTCCTGCCACTAGGTTCTTCAAAATCTTTTTTTTTTCTTCATTAGATTCCGTATATCTCTGTTAACATACAGTATTTGTTTTTCCCTTTCTGACTTACTTCACTGTGTAGGACAGATTCCTTTTTTTTTATTTTTTAATATACTTTATTTTTTCAAGCAGTTTTAGGTTCACAGGAAAATTGAGTAGAAAGTACAGAGATTTTCCCATATACTCACTGACGGACCCCACACACATACACAGTCTCCCTTACCAGAGTGGTAATTTTTTTTAAGGTTTATTTAAATATTTATGTTATCTATTTTTGGCTGCGTCGGGTCTTAGTTGCAGCACATAAGATCTTTGCTGAGGCATGCAGGATCTATCGTTGTGGCGTGCACGCTTCTCTCTAGTTGTGGTACCCAGTCTCCAGGGAGTGTGGGCTCTGTAGTTGTGGCGTGCAGGCTCTCTAGTTGAGGTGAGCGAACTCAGTAGTTGTGGCGTGCGGGCTTAGTTTCTCCGTGGCATGTGGAATCCTAGTTCCCTGACCAGGGATTGAACCTGTGTCCCCTGCATTGTAAGGCGGAGTCTTCACCACTGGTCCCTGTAGCTTATTTTATATATAATGGTATATACCTCTTAATCCTCTACCCCTATATTGCCCCTCCCCCTTCCCTCTCCCCACTGGTAACCACTAGTTTGTTCTCAATATCTGTGAGTCTTTCTTTTTTGTTATATTCACTAGTTTGTCATATTTTTAGATTCCACATATAAATGCTATCACAGTATTTGTCTTTCTCTGTCTGCCTTATTTCACTTTTTTTTTCAGACCTCCCAAAAGGCAAGAAACTCCCCACATTCCTTGGTAGGGCAAAGCGGAGAGATTCCCGCACAGAGGATCGGTGCTGAGCGGCACTCACCAGCCCGAGAGGCTTGTCCACTCGCCCCGGCGTCGCTGGAAGCTGAGGCTCGGGCTTCGGTCAGAGCGCAGGGAGAGGACTGGGGCTGGCAGCGAGAACTCAGCCGGAAGGGGGATAATGAGCCAGAGCTAGCCAGCAGGGAGTCCGGGAAAACTCTGGAGCTGCCAAAGAGGCAAGAGACTTTTTCTTTCCTCTTGGTTTCCTGGTGCGTGAGGAGAGGGGATTAAGAGCGCTGCTTAAAGGGGCTCCACAGACGGGCGCGAGACGCGACTGAAGGCACAGAGCCCGGTGACGGGCGTGGGACGCTGGGGCTGCTGCTGCCACCGGAAAGATGCCTGTGTGCGAGCGTGGGTCACTGTCCACACCGCCCTTCCTTGAGCCTGTGCAGCCCGCCACTGCCGGGGTCCCGGGATCCAGGGGCGGCTTCCCTGGGAGAACACACGGTGCACCTCGGGCTGGTGCAACATCACGCCGACCTCTGCCGCTGCAGGCTCGCCCCGCACTCCGTGCCCCTCCCTCCCGCCCGGCCTGAGTGAGCCAGTGTCCCCGAAGAGGCTGCTCCTTTAACCCTGTCCTGTCTAAGTGAAGAACAGATGCCCTCCGGCGACCTACATGCAGAGGCGGGGCCAAATCCAAAGCTGAGACCCAGGAGCTGTGAGAACAAAGAGAAAGGGAAACCTCTCCCAGCAGCCTCAGAAGCAGCGGATTAAAGCTCCACAATCAACTTGATGTACCCTGCATCTGTGGAATACATGAATGCACAACAAATCATCCCAAATTGAGGAGCCAGGAGTCAGTGCTGTGCCTCTGAGGTGGGAGAGCCAACTTCAGGACACTGGTCCACAAGAGACCTCCCAGCTCCACATAATATCAAACGGTGAAAATCTTCCAGAGATCTCCATCTCAACACCAGCACCCAGCTTCACTCAACGACCAGCAAGCTACAGTGCTGGACACCCTATGCCAAACAACTAGCAAGACAGGAACACAACGCCACCCATTAGCAGAGAGGCTGCCTAAAATCATAAAAAGTCAGCAGACACCCCAAAACACACCACCAGACGTGGACCTGCCCACCAGAAAGACAAGATCCAGCCTCACCCACCAGAACACAGGCACTAGTCCCCTCCACCAGGAAGCCTACACAACCCACTAAACCAACCTTAGCCACTGGGGACAGACACCAAAAACAACGGAAACTACGAACCTGCAGCCTGCAAAAAGGAGACCCCAAACACAGTAACATAAGCAAAATGAGAAGACAGAAAAACACACAGCAGGAGAAGGAGCAAGATAAAAACCCACCATACCTAACAAATGAAGAGGTAATAGGCAGTCTACCTGAAAAAGAATTCAGAATAATGATGGTAAAGATGATCCAAGATTCTATTTCCCAGATCCAAAATCTTGGAAATAGAATAGACAAAATGCAAGAAACAGTTAACAAGGACCTAGAAAAACTAAAGATGAATCAAGCATTGATTAAAAACACAATAAATGAAATAAAAAGTGCTCTAGATGGGATCAATAGCAGAATAACTGAGGCAGAAGAACGGATACGTGAGGTGGAAGATAAAATAGTGGCAATAACTGCTGCAGAGCAAAATAAAGAAAAAAGAATGAAAAGAACAGAGGACAGTCTCAGAGACCTCTGGGACAACATTAAACGCACCAACATTCGAATTATAGGGGTTCCAGAAGAAGAAGAGAAAAAGAAAGGGACTGAGAAAATATTTGAAGAGATTATAGTGGAAAACTTCCCTAATATGGGAAAGGAAATAGTTCATCAAGTCCAGGAGGCACAGAGAGTCCCATACAGAATAAATCCAAGGAGAAATACGCCAAGACACATATTAATCAAACTGTCAAAAATTAAACACAAAGAAATCATATTAAAAGCAGCAAGGCAAAAACAACAAATAACACACAAGGGAATCCCCATCAGGATAACAGCTGATCTCTCAGCAGAAACTCTACAAGCCAGAAGGGAGTGGCAGGACATACTTAAAGTGATGAAAGAGAAAAACCTGCAACCAAGATTACTCTACCCAGCAAGGATCTCATTCAGATTTGATGGAGAAATTAAAACGTTTACAGACAAGCAAAAGCTGAGAGAGTTCAGCACCACCAAACCAGCTTTACAATAAATGCTAAAGGAACTTCTCTAGGCAAGAAACACAACAGAAGGAAAAGACCTACAATAACGAACCCGAAACAATTAAGAAAATGGGAATAGGAACATACATAACAATAATTACCTTAAATGTAAATGGACTAAATGCTCCCACCAAAAGACACAGATTGGCTGAATGGATACAAAAACAAGACACATATATATGCTGTCTACAAGAGACCCACTTCAGACCTAGAGACACATACAGACTGAAAGTAAGGGGATGGAAAAAGATATTCCATGCAAATGGAAACCAAAAGAAAGCTGGAGTAGCAATTCTCATATCAGACAAAATAGACTTTAAAATAAAGACTACTAGAAGAGACAGAGAAGGACACGACATAATGATCAAGGGATCGATCCAAGAAGAAGATATAACAAATGTAAATATTTATGCACCCAACATAGGAGCACCTCAATACATAAGGCAAATACTAACAGCCATAAAAGGAGAAATCGACAGTAACACAATCATAGTAGGGGACTTTAACACCCCACTTTCACCAATGGACATATCATCCAAAATGAAAATAAATAAGGAAACACAAGCTTTAAATGATACATTAAACAAGATGGACTTAATTGATATTTATAGGACATCCCATCCAAAAACAACAGAATACACATTTTTCTCAAGTGCTCATGGAACATTCTCCAGGATAGATCATATCTTGGGTCACAAATCAAGCCTTGGTAAATTTAAGAAAATTGAAATTGTATCAAATATCTTTTCTGACCACAATGCTATGAGACTAGATATCAATTACAGGAAAAGAGCTGTAAAAAATACAAACACATGGAGGCTAAACAATACACTACTTAATAACAAAGTGATCACTGAAGAAATCAAAGGGGAAATTAAAAAAAATACCTAGAAACAAATGACAATGGAGACACGACGACCCAAAACCTATGGGACGCAGCAAAAGCAGTTCTAAGGGGGAAGTTTATAGCAATACAATCCCACCTTAAGAAACAGGAAACATCTCGAATAAACAACCTAATCTTGCACCTAAAGCAATTAGAGAAAGAAGAACAAAAACATCCCAAAGTTAGCAGAAGGAAAGAAATCATAAAAATCAGATCAGAAATAAATGAAAAAGAAATGAAGGAAACGATAGCAAAGATCAATAAAACTAAAAGCTGATTCTTTGAGAAGATAAACAAAATTGATAAACCATTAGCCAGACTCATCAAGAAAAAAAAGGGGAAGACACAAATCAATAGAATTAGAAATGAAAAAGGAGAAGTAACAACTGACACTGCAGAAATACAAAAGATCATGAGAGATTACTACAAGCAACTCTATGCCAATAAAATGGACAACCTGGAAGAAATGGACAAATTCTTAGAAATGCACAGCCTGCCAAGACTGAATCAGGAAGAAATAGAAAATATGAACAGACCAATCACAAGCACTGAAATTGAAACTGTGATAAAAAATCTTCCAACAAACAAAAGCCCAGGACCAGATGGCTTCACAGGCGAATTCTATCAAGCATTTAGAGAAGAGCTAACACCTATCCTTCTGAAACTCTTCCAAAATATAGCAGAGGGAGGAACACTCCCAAACTCATTCTACGAGGCCACCATCACCTTGATACCAAAACCAGACAAGGATGTCACAAAGAAAAAAACTACAGGCCAATATCACTGATGAACAGAGATGCAAAAATCCTCAACAAAATACTAGCAAACAGAATCCAACAGCACATTAAAAGGATCATACACCATGATCAAGTGGGGTTTATTCCAGGAATGCAAGGATTCTTCAATATACACAAATCAATCAACGTGATACACCATATTAACAAGTTGAAGGAGAAAAACCATATGATCATCTCAATCGATGCAGAGAAAGCTTTCGACAAAATTCAACACCCATTTATGATAAAAACCCTCCAGAAAGTAGGCATAGAGGGAACTTTCCTCAACATAATAAAGACCATATATGACAAACCCACAGCCAACATCGTCCTCAATGGTGAAAAACTGAAACCATTTCCACTAAGATCAGGAACAAGACAAGGTTGCCCTCTCTCACCACTCTTATTCAACATAGTTTTGGAAGTTTTAGCCACAGCAATCAGAGAAGAAAAGGAAATAAAAGGAATCCAAATTGGAAAAGAAGAAGTAAAGCTGTCACTGTTTGCAGATGACATGATACTATACATAGAGAATCCTAAAGATGCTACCAGAAAACTACTAGAGTTAATCAATGAATTTGGTCAAGTTGCAGGATACAAAATTAATGCACAGAAATCTCTGGCATTCCTATATACTAATGATGAAAAATCTGAAAGTGAAATCAAGGAAACACTCCCATTTACCATTGCAACAAAAAGAATAGAATATCTAGGAATAAATCTACCTAAGGAGACAAAAGACCTGTATGCAGAAAATTATAAGACACTGATGAAAGAAATTAAAGATGATACAAATAGATGGAGAGATGTACCATGTTCTTGGATTGGAAGAATCAACATTGTGAAAATGACTCTACTACCCAAAGCAATCTACAGATTCAATGCAATCCCTATCAAACTACCACTGGCATTTTTCACAGAACTAGAACAAAAAATTTCACAATTTGTATGGAAACACAAAAGACCCCGAATAGCCAAAGCAATCTTGAGAACGAAAAATGGAGCTGGAGGAATCAGGCTCCCTGACTTCAGACTATACTACAAAGCTACAGTAATCAAGACAGTATGGTACTGGCACAAAAACAGAAATATAGATCAGTGGAACAGGATAGAAAGCCCAGAGATAAACCCACGGACATATGGTCAACTTATCTTTGATAAAGGAGGCAGGAATGTACAGTGGAGAAAGGACAGTCTCTTCAATAAGTGGTGCTGGGAAAACTGGATAGGGACATGTAAAAGTATGAGATTAGATCATTCCCTAACACCATACACAAAAATAAGCTCAAAATGGATTAAAGACCTAAATGTAAGGCCAGACACTATCAAACTCTTAGAGGAAAACATAGGCAGAACACTCTATGACATAAATCACAGCAAGATCCTTTTTGACCCACCTCCTAGAGAAATGGAAATAAAGACAAAAATAAACACATGGGACCTAATGAAACTTAAAAGCTTTTGCACAGCAAAGGAAACCATAAACAAGACCAAAAGACAACCCTCAGAATGGGAGAAAATATTTGCAAATGAAGCAACTGACAAAGGATTAATCTCCAAAATTTATAAGCAGCTCATGCAGCTCAATAACAAAAAAAACAAACAACCCAATCCAAAAATGGGCAGAAGACCTAAATAGACATTTCTCCACAGAAGATATACAGACTGCCAACAAACACATGAAAGGATGCTCAACATCTTTACTCATTAGAGAAATGCAAATCAAAACTACAATGAGATATCATCTCACACCAGTCAGAATGGCCATCATCAAAAAATCTAGAAACAATAAATGCTGGAGAGGGTGTGGAAAAAAGGGAACACTCTTGCACTGCTGGTGGGAATGTGAATTGGTACAACCACTATGGAGAACGGTATGGAGATTCCTTAAAAAACTGCAAATGGAACTACCATATGACCCAGCAATCCCACTACTGGGCATATACCCCGAGAAAACCATAATTCAAGAAGAGACATGTACCAAAATGTTCATAGAAGCCCTATTTACAATAGCCCGGAGATGGAAACAACCTAGGTGTCCATCATCGGATGAATGGATAAACAAGATGTGGCACATATACACAATGGAATATTACTCAGCCATAAAAATAAATGAAATTGAGCTATTTGTAATGAGGTGGATGGACCTAGAGTCTGTCATACAGAGTGAAGTAGGTCAGAAAGAGAAGGACAAATACTGTATGCTAACACATGTATATGGAATTTAAGAAAAAAAAATTCATGAAGAACATAGGGGTAAGACAGGAATAGAGACACAGACCTACTAGAGAATGGACTTGAGGATATGGGGAGGGGGAAGGGTAAGCTGTGACAAAGTGAAAGAGCGGCATGGACATATATACACTACCAAACATAGGTTAGATAGCTAGTGGGAAGCAGCCGCATAGCACAGGGAGATCAGCTTGGTGCTTTGTGACCGCCTGGAGGGGTGGGATGGGGAGGGTGGGAGGGAGACGCAAAAGGGAGGGGATATGGAAACATATGTATATGTATAACTGATTAAATTTGTTATAAGGCAAAAAAAAAAAAGAAGATGTGGTGTATATATAAAATTGAATACTACTCAGCCATAAAAAGTATTATGTGTAGGACAGATTCTAAGTCCATCCACCTCAGTACAACTAACTCAGTTTTGCTCATTTTTATGGCTGAGTAATACTCCATTGTATATATGTGCCAGATCTTCTTTAAACATTCATCTGTCGATGGAAACTTAGGTTGCTTCCATGTCCTGACTATTGTAAATAGAGCTGCAATGAACATATTTCTACATAACTCTTTTTGAATTATGGTTTTCACAAGGCAAATGCCCAGTAGTTGGATTGTTGTGTCATATGGTACTTCTATTGTTAGTTATTTAAAGGAACCTCCGTACTGTTCTCCCTAGTGCCCATATCTATTTACATTCCCACCCACAGTGCAAGTGTGTTCCCTTTTCTCCAATAAAGGCCTCTCCAGCATTTATTGTTTTGTAGATTTTTTTGATGATTGCCACTCTGACTGCTGTGAGGTGATACCTCACGGTAGTTTTGATTTGCATTTCTCTAATGATTAGTAATGTTCAACATCCTTTCATGTGTTTCTTGGTAATCTGTATATCTTCTTTGGATAAATGTCTATTTAGGTCTTCTGCCCGTTTTTGGATTGGGTTTTTTGTTTTTGTGATATTGAGCTACATGAGGTGCTTGTAAAGTTTGGAGATTAATCCTTTGTCAATTGCTTCATTTGAAAATATTTTCTCCCATTCTGAGGGTTGTTTTTGCATCTTGTTTATGTTTTCCTGTACTGTGTAAAAGCTTTTAAGTTTCATTAGGTCCCATTTGTTGATTTCTGTTTTTATTTCCATTTCTCTAGGAGGTGGGTCCAAAAGGATCTTGCTGTGATTTATGTCATAGAGTGTTCTGCCTATGGTTTCCTCTAAGTGTTTTATAGTGTCTGGTCTTATATTTAGATCTCTAATCAATTTAGAGTTTATTTTTGTGTATGGTGTTATGGAGTGTTCTAATTTCATTCTTTTATGTGTAGGGGTCCAGTTTATCCAGCACCAATTACTGAAGAGACTGTCTTTTCTCCATTGTATATCCTTAGCTCCTTTGTCATAGATGAGATAGCCATAGGTATGTAGGTTTATCTCTGGGCTTTCTGTCCTGTTCCATTGATCTGTGTTTATGCCAATCTACATACACTTGATTCCATTATGGAGACATATAAATACATAGGTTTCAAGGTTATTACCAGTCAGATATATTCCTCTTCAGTGAATAGGGTGTTTTGTGTCCAGTTCATTGACAAAGGAGTAGGTCTTGTCTATTACATATTTGGTATATGGAATGGGATCTGTGCTAATTTCAAACTCTGCTTTTACACATCACCCCACATCACCTTTCCCCTTAAGGAGGAATAAGTGTGTTTTCTAAATGTGTAACTCTGTTCACATTTGAAATTCAGTTCATGTGTAGCCATGTTTACATTCCCTCTATAAGTGATATATTACAATAATTTTTTTTTCTTTGTGGCTCATTTCACTTAGCATCATCGTACCTAAAGCCACTCATTATGCTGCTATTGGCCTTATGACATTGATTTTATGTCTGAGTGACATTCCATTGTATATAAGTACCACAACATCTATATCCATTTTTTTTCCCTTTCCTGGGATATTTAAAGTGTACCAAAGTCGAGGTTCTTGTAAACAGAGCAGCCCTAAAGTTTGTGCTGGCTGTGTGTTGTGGATTTTTAGTTTTCCCAAAATACACGTCCATGAGTTGAAGTGTGCTATGCTCTGTAGCTCTGTTTTAGAAAACAACATACAGTTCTCCAGAGAGGCTGTTGGCAATTTACATCCTGTCCATCGGCATAACCAGACTCCCTTTTCTCCATGGCCTGTCCTGCATTTGTGGTTTTTACACTATTTGTGGATGGCCCTTTTGACTGGAGGTAAGGGACACTTCTATGTAGTGTGGATTTGCAATGCCTGATGGCTTGCTTGCCCAAAAAGGGCGTATGCATTTTTTCCCGAATATATTCAAGAAAATACACATACTCCCTTTTCGGCCAAGGGCAAAATTGTCGAAGTTCTGTCACTTTTCATGTGCTTTAAAGACAACTCCAATCTACCTCTTGAAATCTGTTTCCTTCAATTCTGCCTTGCATTCAAATCCTCTTCACTGCCTTACCTCAATATATTTCTGGATGATAGTTGTCCTTTATAACTCTGCATGTTTGTGAATTACTGTGCCCCTGATTTCTATTTTTCAACTGGCCTCTTTGTGAGCTGGCTGCAATACCACCATATGGCTGTAGGCCCTAATCTGGTTCTGGGGTGTCAGGCTGAGCCTTTGGTTAATTCTTCTTGCTGATGGGAACGTAGAGTGACATGTGCCCATCCAAACACCTACAGCTAATCTCTCATTTGTTTCCCCTCTTCCTGTTCATCCTCTGCACAATTTGCAAACTGTGCATAACAGGAGGGTAAAGGCGCTGACACTCCAAGTGGGGGGATTTTTAGTAATGCAGATGGAATGGCGAAGCCGAGCATGACAAAAGGAAAAATAAGGTAGCTTTTAGAAAACTTTCCCAATTACACAGTGTACCATCCACTGGGTTTCCCATGCATGCTTTAACTGTAGGAAGATTCCCTTAAACTTGGAGAGTTGGGACCACTAGAATGGGTAGTACACAGTATTGCTCTAAGTGGTGTTCTTTTGCTCACACAACCTCAACAATCTTGTCAGCCCCAAGTGTCTAGTTTTATGCCTCATCCAGCTGTGGGTGTAAAGGTGGACAATCCAGGTTGCATCACAGGCCCTGAACGTAATTCTTAAGGCTTTCCCTCTGTTTCGCTGTTTTTGCATTTTGCTTTTGAAATTTATTTTTATAAGGGTATTTAGCTGAATTTCAGTGCTGTGTTCATGCCGTTATACACACACATGACTCCTTTATGGAGACATGATAATACATATGTTTTAAAATTCTTGGAGTCAGATATATTCCTCTGCAATGAATAGGGGGTGTTGAGTCGAGTTCATGGTGCGGGGAGTAGGTGATGTCTATTACATACTTGGTTTATGTAACGGTATCTGTGCTAATTTAAAACTGTGGTTTTATGCATCAACTCACCTCGCCTTTCCCGTTAAGAAGGCAGAATATTGTTTTCTAAGTGTGTGACTCTGTTGTGTTTGTAATTCAGTTCATTCGTAGCCAAGTGTACATTCCCAAAATAGTGATATCTTATGATAAGATTTGGTACTCTGTTATCTTTCCTAACTCAGTTCTTATGTAGCCATGTTTACAGGATCTTCATAAGTGATATCTTATGATAAGTTTCTTTTTCTGTGTGACTTATTTCACTTAGAATCATCGTACCTGAATCCACTCATTTTGCTGCTACTGGCCTTATGACATTGATTTCATGGCTGAGGGGTATTCCATCGTATGTAAGTAACACAATTTTTTGAACCATTTTAATCTTTCCTGGGATATTTAAGTTGTACGCAAGTTGAGGTTCTTGTAAGCAGTGCAGCCCTAAACTTTGGGGTGGCTCTGTCTTATTGATTTTCAGTTTTCCCAAGGTATATTCCCTAGACTGGAAGTGCCCTTGGCTCTGTAGCTCGGTTGTTTACTTGTTTATGGAACACAATGCACTCCTCCAGTGAGGCAGTTGGCAATTTATATCCCGCCCATCAGCATAACAAGGCTCCCTGTTCTCCAGGGCCTGTCTTGCCTTTCTGCTTTTTATCCATTTTGTGGATGTGCCTTTTGACTGGTGAGAAGTGATACTTCTTTGGAGTGCAGATTTGCATTGCCCGCTTGCTTGCTTGGCCAAAAAGGGCGTATGGGTTTTCTCTTGAATATATTCATGAAAAAAGGCATACGCCCTTTTTGGCCAAGTGCATCATTGTCGAAGTAGTGCCCCTCTTCCTGTGCTTTAAAGGCGATTCCAACGTACCTATTGAAATCTGTTTCCTGCTATTCTTCCTCGCTTTCAAGTCCGCCTCGTTGCCTTCCCTCAACAGATTTTTGGACGATAGTTGTCCTTTATTACTCTGCCAGTTTGTGAAGTGCTGTGCCCCTGAGCTCCATTTTTTAACTCGTTTTTTGTGAGCTGAACGCAAGTCCAAAATTTTGGTTCAGGAACTCTACTGGTTCCCGGTGGGTGGCGGAGACTTTGGTTAATTCTTCTTCCAACCGGGATATAAGAGTGACATGTGCCCTACCAAATGCCTAACATCATCTCTCTCATTGGTTCTCCCTCTTCCCTTTTATCCTCTGCCAAATTGGCAACCTGTGTGAACCAGGAGGTTAAAGGGGCTGTCTCTCCAAAATGTGTGATTGATAGAAAAGCAGATGGAAATTCAAACTGGAGCACCAGGAGAGAGAGAATTAGGTGAGTTTTAGAAACCTTTCGTATTCACAGTGTGTCCATTCTCTAGGTTTCCCGTACATATTATAACTGTAGTAATATTCCCTTCAACCTGGAGAGTTGGGACGCATGGAATGGGTTCCATGAATTATTGCTTTAAAGGGTCTGCATTTGCTCACCCAATCTCACCAATCCTCTCAGTCCCATGTGTCCAGCCTTCTGCCACATCCAGCTGTCATTGTAGATAAGGTCATTCCTGGTTTCATCAGATACCCTGAAGGAATTGTAAAGAATTTCCCTTTTTTTTCTTGTTTTTCAAATTCCTTTTTATAGTGGGTTTGAGCTGATTCTCGCTGCCATGTTTATGCCAGTCTAGACACACTTGATTCCCTACGGAGATATGCCAATACATAGATGTTAAGATTCATAATAGTCAGATATATTCCTCTGTGGGAAATATGGTGTTTTGAGTCCCTTTCTCTGAGGAAGGAGTAGGTCTTGTCTATTCCATAGTTGATTTTTGGAACGGTACCTGTGCTTATATCAAACTCTGGTTTTATGCATCACCCCAACTCTCCTACCCCCTTAAGCGGGCATAAGCGTGTTTTCTTAATGTGAGACTCTGTTCTCTTTCCTATCTCAGTTCATGTGTAGCCTTGTTACAGGATCTTCATAAGTTATATCTTATGATAAGTTTCTTTTTCTGTGTGACTTATTTCACTTAGAATCATCGTACCTGAATCAACTCATTTTGCTGCTACAGGTCTTATGACATTGATTTCATGGCTGAGGGATATTCCATCGTACGTAAGTACCACAATATTTTGAACCATTTTTATATTTCCTGGGATATTTAGGGTGTAGACAAGTTGAGGTTCTTGTAAGCAGTGCAGCCCTAAATTTTGGTTTGGCTCTGTCTTATTGATTTTCAGTTTTCCCAAGGTATATTCCCTAGACTGGAAGTGCCCTTGGCTCTGTAGCTCTGTTGTTTACTTGTTTTAGGGAACACAATTCACTCCTCCAGTGAGGCACTTCACAATTTACATGCCGCCCATCAGCATAACAAGGCTCCCTGTTCTCCAGGGCCTGTCTTGCCTTTCCGGTTTTTACCCATTTTGCGGTTGTCCCTTTTGACCGTTGGGAAGTGATACTTTTTTCTAGTGCAGATTTGCATTCACTGCTTGCTTGCTTGGCCAAAAAGGGCGTATGCATTTTCTCCTGAATATATTCAGGAGAAAACGCATACGCCCTTTTTGGCCAAGTGCATCATTGTCGAAGTTGTGCCCCTCTTCCTGTGCTTTAAGGCGATTCCAACGTACCTCTTGAAATCTGTTTCCTGCTATTCTGCCTCACTTTCAAGTTCGCCTAGTTTCCTTCCCTCAACAGATTTTTGGACGATAGTTGCCCTTTATTACAATGCCAGTTTGTGAATTGCTGTGCCCCTGAGCTCTGTTTTATAACTGGTTTTTTTCTGAGTTGTACGCAAGTCCAATATTTTGGCTCAGGACCTATACTGGTTCCCGGTGGGTGGCTGAGACTTTGGTCAGTTCTTCTTCCTCCCGGGAAATAAGAGTGACATGTGCCCGTCCAAATGCGTAACAGCTACTCTCTCATTGGTTTTCCCTCTTCCCATTCATCCTCTGGTAAATTGGCAACATGTGCGAAACAGGAGTTTAAAGGTGCTGTCTCTCCAGGTTGGGAGATTGATAGTAAAGCAGTTGGAAAGTCAAACCGGAGGACCAGGAGAGGGACTATTTGTTGAGTTTCAGAGACCTTTCGTATTCACTGTGTGTCCATTCTCTACGTTACCCGTACATGTTATAGCTGTAGTAATATTCCCTTCAACCTGGAGAGTTGGGACCCATGGAATGGGTGCCATGCATTATTGTTTTAAACGGTCTGCATTTGCTCACCCAATCTCACCAATCCTCTCAGTCCCATGTGTCCAGCCTTAAGCCACATCCAGCTGTTGTTGTAGATAGGGTCATTCCAGGTTTCATCAGAGACCCTGAAGGAATTGTAAAGTATTTCCCTTTATTTTGTTTTTCAAATTCCTTTTTATATTGGGTTTGAGCTGATTCTCGCTGCCATGTTTATGCCAGTCTAGACACACTTGATTCCCAAAAAGAGACATATCAATACATAGGTTTTAAGATTCTCACTACTCAGATATATTCCTCTGTGGGAAATATGGGGTTTTCAGTCCCTTTCACTGAGGAAGGTGTAGGTCTTGTCTATTCCATACTTGGTTTTTGGAACAGTACATGTGCTTATATCAACCTCTGGTTTTATGCATCACCTCACCTCACCTTCCCCCTTAAGCAGGCATAAGAGTGTTTTCTAAATGTGAGACTCTCTTCTCTTTCCTAACTCAGTTCATGTGTAGCCATGTTTGCAGGATCTTCATAAGTTATATCTTATGATAAGTTTCTTTTTCTGTGTGACTTATTTCACTTAGAATCATCGTACCTGAATACACTCATTTTGCTGCTACTGGTCATATGATATTGATTTCATTCCTGAGGGGTATTCCCTCGTTCGTAAGTACCACAACTTTTTCAACCATTTTTATATATGCTGGGGTATTTAAGGTGTACCCAAGTTGAGGTTGTTGTAAGCAGTGCATTCCTAAATTTTGGGTGGTTCTGTCTTACTGATTTTCAGTTTTCCCAAGGTATATTCCCTAGACTGTAAGTGTCCTTGGCTCTTTAGCTCTGTTGTTTACTTGTTTTAGGGAACACAATGCACTCCTCCAGAGAGGCAGTTGGCAATTTACATCCCGCCCATCAGCATAACAAGGCTCCCTGTTCTCCAGGGCCTGTCTTGAATTTCTGGTTTTTACCCTTTTTGTGGAGGTCCCTTTGGACCGGTGGGAAGTGATACTTCTTTGTAGTGCACACTTACATTGTCCACTTGCTTTCTTGGCCAAAATGGGCGTATGCGTTTTCTCCTGAATATACTCAGGAGAAAATGCATACGCCCTTTTTGGCGAAGTGCATCATTGTCGAAGTTGTGCCCCTCTTCCTGTGCTTTAAAGGCGATTCCAACGTAACTCTTGAAATCTGTTTCCTGCTATTCTGCCTCACTTTCAAGTCCGCCTCTTTGCCTTCCCTCAACAGATTTTTGGATGATAGTTGTCCTTTATTACTCTGCCAGTTTGTGAATTGCTCTGCCCTATAGCTCCATTTTTTAACTCGTTTTTTTGAGCTGAACGCAAGTCCCATATTTTGGTTTAGGACCTATACTGATTCCCGGTTGGTTGCTGAGACTTTGGTTAATTCTTCTTCCTCCCGGGAAATAAGAGTGATATGTTCCCGTCCAAATGCCTAACAGCTACTCTCTCTTTGGTTCTCCCTCTTCGCTTTCATCCTTTGCCAAATTGGCAACCTGTGTGAACCAGGAGGTTAAAGGTGCTGTCTCTCTAAGTTGGGAGATTGATAGTAAACCAGTTAGAAAGTGAAACTGGAGCACCAGGAGAGGGACTATTCGTTGAGATTTAGAAACCTTTTGTATTCACAGTGTGTCCATTCTCTAGGTTTCCAATACATGTTATAGCTGTAGTAATATTCCCTACAACCTGGAGAGTTGGGACCCATGGAATGGGTGCCATGCATTATTGCTTTAAAGGGTCTGCATTTGCTCACGAATCTCACCAATCCTCTCAGTCCCATGTGTCCAGCCTTATGCCACCTCCAGCTGTCATTCTAGATAGGGTCATTCCAAGTTACATCAGATAGCCTGAGGAATTGTAAAGAATTTCACTGTTTTTTTGTTTTGTTTTTGAAATTCTTTTTTATAGTGGGTTTGAGCTGATTCTCGCTGCCATCTTTATGCCTGTCTACACACACTCGATTCCCTTACGGAGACTTATCAATACATAGGTTTTAAGATTCTTACTAGTCATATATATTCCTCTGCGGGAAATATGGGGTTTTGAGTCCCTTTCACTGAGGAAGGTGTAGGTCTTGTCTATTCCATACTTGGTTTTTGGAACGGTACCTGTGCTTATATCAACCTCTGGTTTTATGCATCACCCCACCTCTCCTTCCCCTTAAGCAGGCATAAGAGTGTTTTCTAAATGTGAGACTCTCTTCTCTTTCCTAACTCAGTTCATGTGTAGCCATGTTTACAGGGTCTTCATAAGTGATATCTTATGATAGGTTTCATTTTCTGTGTGACTTATTTCACTTAGAATCATCGTACCTGAATCCACTCATTTTGCTGCTACTGGTCTTATGACATTGATTTCATGGCTGAGGGATATTCCATCATACGTAAGTACCACAATTTTTTGAACCATTTTTATCTTTCCTGGGATACTTAAGGTGTACCCAAGTTGAGGTTCTTGTAAGCAGTGCAGCCCTAAATTTTGGGGTGGCTCTGTCTTATTGATTTTCAGTTTTCCCAAGGTATATTCCCTAGACTGGAAGTGCCCTTGGCTCTGTAGCTCTGTTGTTTACTTTTTTTAGGGAACACAATGCACTCCTCCAGAGAGGCAGTTGGCAATTTACATCCCGGCCATCAGCATAACAAGCCTCCCTGTTCTCCAGGGCCTGTCTTGAATTTCTGGTTTTTACCCTTTTTGTGGATGTCCCTTTGGACCGGTGGGAAGTGATACTTCTTTGTAGTGCAGACTTACATTGTCCGCCTGCTTGCTTGGCCAAAAAGGGCGTATGTGTTTTCTCCTGAATATACTCAGGAGAAAACTCATACGCCCTTTTTGGCCAAGAACATCATTGTCGAAATTGTGCCCCGCTTCCTGTGCTTTAAAGGCGATACCAACGTGCCTCTTGAAATCAGTTTCCTGCTATTCTGCCTCACTTTCAATTCCGCCTCGTTGCCTTCCCTCAACAGATTTTTGGATGATAGTTGTCCTTTATTACTCTGCCAGTTTGTGAATTGCTCTGACCTATAGCTCCATTTTTTAACTCGTTTTTTGTGAGCTGAACGCAAGTCCCATATTTTAGTTTAGGACCTATACTGGTTCCCGGTGGGTGGCTGAGACTTTGGTTAATTCTTCTTCCTCCCGGGAAAAAAGAGTGACATGTGCCCGTCCAAATGCCTAACAGCTACTATCTCTTTGGTTCTCCCTCTTCCCTCTCATACTTTGCCAAATTGGCAACCTCTGCGAACCAGGATATTAAAGATGCTGTCTCTCCAAGTTGGGAGATTGATAGTAAAGCAGTTAGAAAGTGAAACTGGAGCAACAGGAGAGGGAATATTCGTTGAGTTTTAGAAACCTTTCATATTCACAGTGTGTCCATTCTCTAGGTCTCCCATACATGTTATAGCTGTAGTAATATTCCCTACAACCTGGAGAGTTGGGACGCATGGAATGGGTGCCATGCATTATTGCTTTAAAGGGTCTGCATTTGCTCACGAATCTCACCAATCCTCTCAGTCCCATGTGTCCAGCCTTATGCCACCTCCAGCTGTCGTTCTAGATAGGTTCATTCCAAGTTTCATCAGAGACCCTGAGGAATTGTAAAGAATTTTGCTGATTTTTTGTTTTGTTTTTGAAATTCCTTTTTATAGTGGGTTTGAGCGGATTCTCGCTGCCATCTTTATGCCAGTCTATACACACTTGATTCCCTTATGGAGACATATTGATACATAGGTTTTAAGATTCTTACTAGTCGGATATATTCCTCTGTGGGAAATATGGGGATTTGAGTCCCTTTCACTGAGGAAGGTATAGGTAGGTCTTGTCTATTCCATAGTTGGTTTTTGGAACGGTACCTGTGCTTATATCAAACTCTGGTTTTATGCATCACCCCACCTCTCCTTCCCCCTTAAGCAGGCATAAGAGTGTTTTCTAAATGTGAGACTCTGTTCTCATTCCTAACTCAGTTCATGTGTAGCCATGTTTACAGGAACTTCGTAAGTGATATCTTATGATAAGCTTCTTTTTCTCTGTGCCTTATTTCACTTAGAATCATCGTACCTGAATCCACTCATTTTGCTGCTACTGGTCTTATGACATTGATTTCGTGGCTGAGGGATATTCCATCGTACATAAGTACCACAATTTTTTGAACCATTTTTATATTTCCTAGGATATTTCAGGTGTACCCAAGTTGAAGTCCTTGTAAGCAGTGCAACCCTAAATTTGGGGGTGGCTCTGTCTTAATGATTTTCAGTTTTCCCAAGGTATATTCCCTAGACTGGAAGTGCCCTTGGCTCTCTAGCTCTGTTGTTTACCTGTTTTAGGGAACACAATGCACTCCTCCAGAGAGGCAGTTGGCAATTTACATCCCGCCCATCAGCATAACAAGGCTCCCTGTTCTCCAGGGCCTGTCTTGCCTTTCTGGTATTTACACATTTTGTGGATATCCATTTTGACCGGTGGGAAGTTATACTTCTTTGTAGTGCAGATTTGCATTGCCCGCTTGCTTGCTTGGCCAAAAAGGGCCTATGCTTTTTCTCCTGCATATATTCAGGAGAAAATGCATACACCCTTTGTGGCCAAGTGCATCATTGTCGAAGTTGTGCCCCTCTTCCTGTGCTTTACAGGTGATTCCAACGTATCTCTTGAAATCTGTTTCCTGCCATTCTGTCTCACATTCAATTCCGCATCGTTGCCTTCCCTCAACAGATTTTGGGATGATACTTGTCCTTTATTACTCTGCCATTTTGTGAATTGCTGTGCCCTTGAGCTACATTTTTCAACTCGTTTTTTGTGAGCTGAACGCATGTCCAAAATTTTCGTTCAGGACCTATATTTGTTCCCGGTGGGTGGCTTCAAATTTGGTTAATTCTTCTTCGTGCCAGGAAATTAGAGTGACATATGCCCGTCCAAATGCCTAACAGCTACTCTCTCATTGGTTCTCCCTCTTCCCTTTCATCCTCTGCCAAATTGGCAACCTGTGAGAACCAGGAGGTTAAAGGGGCTAGCTCTCCATGTTGGGAGATTGATAGTAAAGCAGTTGGAATGTCAAACCGGAGCTCCAGGAGAGGGACTATTCATTGAGTTTTAGAGACCTTTTGTATTCACAGTGTGTCCATTCTCTAGGTTTCCCGTACAGGTTATAGCTGAGTAATATTGACTTCAACCTGGAGAGTTGGGACCCATGGAATGGGTGCCATGCATTATTGCTTTAAAGGGTCTGCATTTGCTCACACAATCACACCGTTCCCCTCAGTCCCAAGTGTCCAGATTTATGCCACATGCAGCTGTCATTGTAGACAGGGTCATTCCACCTTTCATCAGAGACCATGAAGGAATTGTAAAGAATTTCCCTGTTTTTTTGTTTTGTTTTAGAACTTCCTTTTTATAGTGGGTTTGAGCTGATTCTCACTGCCCTGTTTATGCCAGTCTAGACACACTTGATTCTCTTACGGAGACATATCAATACATAGGTTTTAAGATTCTTACTAGTCAGATATATTCCTCTGCGGGAAATACGGGGTTTTGAGTCCCTTTCACTGAGGAAGATATAGGTAGGTCTTGTCTATTCCATAGTTGGTTTTTGGAACGGTACCTGTGCTTATATCAAACTCTGGTTTACTGCATCATCCCACTTCTCCTTCCCCCTTAAGCAGGCATAAGAGTGTTTTCTAAATGTGAGACTCTGTTCTCTTTCCTAACTCAGTTCATGTGTAGCCATGTTTACAGGGTCTTCATAAGTGATATCTTATGATAAGCTGCTTTTTCTGTGTGACTTATTTCACTTAGAATCATCGTACCTGAATCCACTCATTTTGCTGCTACTGGTCTTATGACATTGATTTCATGGCTGAGGGATATTCCATCGTACGTAAGTACCACAATTTTTTGAACCATTTTTATATTTACTGCGACAGTTCCGGTGTACCCAAGTTGAGGTTCTTGTAAGCAGTGCAGCCCTAAATTTGAGGGTGTCTCTGTCTAATTCCTACACTGGAAGTGCCCTTGGCTCTGTAGCTCTGTTGTTTACTTTTTTAGGGAACACAGTGCACTCCTCCAGTGAGACAGTTGGCAATTTACATCCTGCCCATCAGCATAAAAAGGCTCCCTGTTCTCCAGGGCCTGTCTTGCCTTTCTGGTATTTACACATTTTGTGGATGTCCCTTTTGACCGGTGGGAAGTGATACTTCTTTGTAGTGCAGATTTGCATTTCCCGCTTGCTTACTTGGCCAAAAAGGGGCGTATGCATTTTCTTCTGCATATATTCAGGAGAAAAGGCATACGCCCTTTGTGGCCAAGTGCATCATTGTTGAAATTGTGCCCCTCTTCCTGTGCTTTACAGGTGATTCCAACGTACCTCTTGAAATCTGTTTCCTGCTATTCTGCGTCGCTTTCAATTCCGCCTCGTTGCCTTCCCTCAACAGATTTTGGGATGAAAGTTGTACTTTATTACTCTGCCAGTTTGTGAATTGCTGTGCCCTTGAGCTCCATTTTTCAACTCTTTTTTTGTGAGCTGAACGCATGTCGAAAATTTTGGTTCAGGACCTATATTGGTTCCCGGTGGGTGGCTGCAACTTTGGTTAATTCTTCTTCCTTCCGGGAATTTAGAGTGACATATGCCCGTCCAAATGCCTAACAGCTACTCTCTCATTGGTGCTCCCTCTTCCCTTTTATCCTCTGCCAAATTGGCAACCTGTGTGAACCAGGAGGATAAAGGGGCTGTCTCTCCAATTTGGGAGATTGATAGTAAAGCAGTTGGAAAGTAAAACCGGAGCACCAGGAGAGGGACTATTAGTTGAGTTTTAGAAACCTTTCGTATTTACAGTGTGTCCATTCTCTAGGTTTCCCGTACAGGTTATAGCTGTAGTAATATTGACTTCAACCTGGAGAGTAGGGACAAATGGAATGGGTGCCACACATTATTGCTTTAAAGGGTGTGCATTTGCTCAACCAATCTCACCAATCCTCTCAGTCCCAAGTGTCCAGCCTTATGCCATATCCAGCTGTCATTGTAGATAGGGTCATTCCAGGTTTCATTAGAGCCCCTAAAGGAATTGTAAAGAATTTCCATGTTTTTTGTTTTTTTTTTTTGAAATTCCTTTTTATAGTGGGTTTGAGCTGATTCTCGCTGCCATGTTTATGTCTGTCTAGATACACTTGATTCCATTACGGAAACATATCAATACATAGGTTTTAATATTCTTACTAGTCAGATATATTCCTCTGTGGGAAATATCGTGTTTTGAGTTCCTTTCACTGAGGAAGGTGTAGGTCTTGTATATTCCATAGTTGGTTTTTGAAATGGTACGTGTGGTTATATCAAACGCTGGTTTTCTGCAGCACCCCACTTCATATTCCCCCTTAAGCAGGCATAAGAGTGTTTTCTAAATGTGAGTCTCTGTTCGCATTCCTAACTCTGTTCATGTGTAGCCATGTTTAGAGGACCTTCATAAGTGATATCTTATGATAAGTTTCTTTATCTGTGTGACTTATTTCAGTTAGAATCATCGTACCTGAATCCACTCATTTTGCTGCTACTGGTCTTATGACGTTGATTTCATGTCTGAGGGATATTCCATCATACGTAACTACCAAAATATTTTAAACCATATTTATATTTCCTGGCATATTTAAGCTGTACCCAAGTTGAGGTTCTTGTAATCAGTGCAGCCCTAAATTTTGGGGTGGCTCTGTCTTATTGATTGTCTGCTTTCCCATGGTATATTCCCCAGACTGAAAGTACCCTTGGCTCTGTAGCTCTGTTGTTTTCTTGTTTTAGGGAACACAATGCACTCCTCCAGAGAGGCAGTTGGCAATTTACATCCCGCCCATCAGCATAACAAGGCTCCCTGTTCTCCAGGGCCTGTCTTGCCTTATTGGTTTTTACCCATTTTGTGGATGTACCTTTTGACAAGTGGGTAGTGATACTTTGTAGTGCAGATTTGCATTGCCAGCATGCTTGCTTGGCCAAAAAGGGCGTATGCGTTTTCTCCTGAATATATTCAGGAGAAAACGCATACGCCCTTTTTGGCCAAGTGCATCATTGTCGATGTTGTGCCCCTCTTCCTGTGCCTTAAATGCAATTCCAACGTACCTCTTGAAATCTGTTTCCTGCTATTCTGCCTCGCTTTCACGTCTGCCTCGTTGCCTTCCCTCAACAGATTTTTGGACGATAGTTGTCCTTTATTACTCTGCCTGTTTGTGAATTGTTGTGCACTGAGCTACATTATTTAACTCGTTTTTTTTTGTGAGCTGAACGCACGTCCATTATTTTGGTTCAGGACCTATACTGGTTCCCGGTGGGTGGCTGAGGCTTTGGTTATTTCTTCTTCTTCCCGCGAAGTAAGAGTGACATGTGCCCGTACAAATGTCTAACAGCTACTCTCTCACTGGTCTCCCTCTTCCCTTTCATCCTCTGCCTAATTGGCAACCTGTGTGAACCAGGAGGTTAAAGGTGCTGTCTCTCCAAGTTGGGAGATTGATAGTAAAGCAGTTGGAAAGTCAAATGGGAGCACCAGGAGAGGGACTATTCGTTGAGTTTTAGAAACCTTTCGTATTCACACTGTGTCCATTCTCTAGGGTTCCTGTACATATTATAGCTGTAGTAATATGCCCTTAAACCTGGCCTGTTGGGACCGATGGAATGGGTGCCACACATTATTGCTTTAAAGGATCTACATTTGCTCACCCAATCTCACCAATCTTCTCAGTCCCAAGTGTCCAGCCTTATGCCACATCCAGCTGTCGTTGTAGATAGGGTCATTCCAGGTTTCATCAGCGACCCTGAAGGTATTGTGTAAGAATTGTTCTGTTTTTATGTTTTGTTTTGAATTTCATTTTTATATTGGGTTTGAGCTGATTCTCCCTGCCATGTTTATGTCATACTAGACACACTTAGTTACCTTACGGAGACATATCAATACATAGGTTTTAAAATTTTTACTAGTCAGATATATTTCTCTGTGGAGAATAGGGATGTTGAGTTCTGTTCACTGAGGAAGGAGTAGGGCTTGTCTCTTTTGTTTTTGGATTATGGAACGGTACCTGTGCTAATATCAATCTTTTGTTTTGTGCATCTCCCCACCTGTCTTTCCCCTTAAGCAAGCGTTAGAGTGTTTTCTAAATCTGAGACTCTGTTCTCTTCCCTAAATCAGTTCATATGTAGCCATGTTTACATTCACTTCATAAGTGATATCTTATGTAAGAATGCACCATGGCCCTTGTCATAATAATGCTTCATGACCCCTGTCTTCACAATGATCCATGCCCTGGTTATCAAAAAGCTCCATGTCCCTTGTCATCACAATTCTCCACGTTCTTGTCATCACAATGCTACATGACACTTCTCATCAAAATGTTACATGCTCTTGTCATCAAAATTCTCCATTCTCTTGACATTGCAATGCTCCATGCCCTTGTCATCACAATGCTCCATGCCTTTGTCATCACATTGCTCCATGACACCTGTCATCACATTGCTCCCTGACAACTGTCATCACAATGCTTCATGCCCCTTGTCATTACAGTGCTCCATGATGCTCGACATCACAATTACCCAAGGTCTTCTCATCACAATGCTCCACGGTTTTGCCATCACCATGCTCCATGACTTGTCATCTCAAATCTCAATGTCCCTTGTCCTCACAATTCTCCACGTCCTTGTCATTACAATGCTCCATGTCACTTCACATCACAATGTTATATGCTCTTGTCATCACAATACTCCATGCACTTGTCATTGCAATGCTCCATGACCCCTGTCATAGGAAACTCCATGCGCTTTTCATCAAAATGTTTCACGACCAGGGCATTAAAATTCTCAGTGGCCCTTGATATCACAATGCTCCATGCCCTTGTCATCACAATGCTCCTTTACTTTGTCACAACAATCCTCCATAACAATTGGCATCACAATGCTCCATGATATTGTCATCAAACTGGAACATGACATATTTCATCACAATGCTCCCTGACACCTTTCTTCACAATAATCCATGACCTTGTCATCACAGTGCTCCATGACCTTGTCATCACAATGTGCCATGCCCATTCTTATCACAATAATCCAAGAAACTTGTCAGAGCAATGCTCCATGACACTTTTCATCACAATGCTCCATGAACACTGTCATCAAAATGCACCATGCCCATCATCATAATGCTTCATGCTATTGTCATCACAATGAAATCAAAAAGCTCCATGACATCTGTCACCACAATGCTGCAAACCCTTGTGATCACAATGTCCCATAACACCTGTCATCACAATGACCCATGACTCTGGTCACCACAGTTATCCATGGGCTTCTCCTCACAATGCTCCATGCCCTTGTCATCACAATGTTCCAAGACCCTTTTCATCAGTATGCTCCAAGATACTTGTCATCACAAGGCTCCATGGTTTTGTCAACACAATGCTCCAGGAATTTTTCATCACAAAACTTCACGACCTTGTCATGAAAATTTTCAATGGCCCTTATCATCATAATGCTACAAGCCGTAACCATCACAATGCTCCATTATATTTGTCATCACAATCCTCCATTACATTTGGCATCACAGTGCTCCATGCCATTGTCATCGCAGTGGACTATGACATATGTCATCACAATGCTCCCTGACACCTGTCTTCACAATACTCCATGACCTTCTCAAAACAATGCTCCATGCCCTTGTCATCACAATGCACCATGCCCACTGTCATCACAATAATCTATGAAACTTGTCAGACCAATGCTCCATTCCCCTGTCAACACAATGATCCATGCCCTTGTCATCACAATGTTCAATGACCCCTGTCATCACAATGCTCTATGACTCCAGTCATCTCAATGCTTCATAACGTTTGTCATCAAAATGGTCCATGCCCACGTCATCACAAGGCTCTGTGACCTTTGTAACCACAATGCTACATGAAAATTTCATCACAATTCTCTGTGACCCTTGTCATCACAATGCTCCATGTCTTTGTCAGAACAATGCTCCATGACCATTGTCATCACAATGTGCCACGCACATTTCCTCACAACGTTTCACAACTTTGTCATTGCAATGCTCCATAAATCTTGTAATCACAATGGTCCATGCTCTTCTCATCAAAATGCTCTCTCACAAGAGATATCACAATGTTCCATCACTGGTCATCACAATACGCCCTCACCCCTGTAATCACAATGTTCCATGACCCAGTCATCACAATTCTACATCCCTTTATAATCACAATGTACCATGACCCCTAACATCACAATGTTCCATAACACCTGTCATCAAAATGCTCCATGACACTTTTCATCCCAAAGATCCAAGACCACTGATATCACAATGTTCTATAACCACTGCCATCAAAATATTCCATTACACTTTTTATCAAATTGCTGCATGACCTGGTCATCAAAATGCTCCCTGCCCTTCTCATCACAATGCACCAAGCCCTTGTCATCAAAATGCTCCATGACTTGTCATCACAAAGCTCCATGACCCTTGTCATCACAATGCTCCATGACATTGTCCTCACAATGCTCCATGAAACCTCTCATCACATTGCTCCATGCCCTTGTCATCACAAAGCTCCATGACACTTGTCATCACAATGCTCGATGCCCTTCTCATCACAATGCTCCATGCCCTTTTCATTACAGTCCTGCATGACACATGTATCACAGTGTTCCGTGCACATGTCATCACAATGCTCCATGCCCACTCTCCTCACAATAATCCATGAAACATTTCAGACCAATATTCCATACCCTTCTCATCACAATGCTCCATTACCCCTGTCATAACAATGCACCATGACCACCGCCATCACAATGTTCTACGGCCTAATCATCACAAGATTCCATGACACTTCTCATCACAATGCTCAACACCCCTGAAATCACAATGCTCCATTCCCTTGTCATCACATAGCTCCATGACGCATGTTATCAGAATGTTCCATGAACTTCTCATGACAATGCTCCATGCCCTTGTCATCACAATGCTCCAAGACCCTTGTAATCACAATGCTCCTTGCCGCTTTTCATCTCAATGCTCCATGAACCCTGTAATCACAATGCACCATGCCCATCATCATAATGCTTCAGGCTATTGTCATCACAGTGAAATCAATATTCTGCATGACCTCTGTCATCATAATGCTCCAAACCCTTGTGATCACAATGTTGCATAACACTTATCATCCAAACGCGCCATGACGCTCATCATCACAATTATCCATGGTCTTCTTATCACAATGCTCCATGATCTTTGTCATCACAATGCTCAATACACTTGTCATCACAATGCTCCCTGACACTTGTCATCAGTATGCTCCTTGAACCTTATCATGACAAGGCTCCATGCCGTTTTCATCAAAATGATCCATGACATTTTCTTCACAATGCTCCAAGATCCCTGTAATCACAATGCTCCTTGCCCTTGTCATCGAAAAACTCCATGACGCATGTCATCAGAATGCTCCATGGCCTTCTCATCACAATGCTCCATGCCCTAGTCATCACAGTGCTCCAAGACTCCTGTAATCACAATGCTCCATGACAATTTTCATCAGAATGCTCCATGAGACTTGTCATCACAAGTCTCCATGGACTTCTCATCACAATGCTCCAGGGCCTTGTCATCACCATGCTCCATTCCCTTGTCATCACAATGCTCCATGACCCCTGTCATCACAATAATCTATGAATATTTTCAGCACAATGCTCCATGACACTTGTCATCACAATGATCCATGCCCTTGTCATCCCAATGCTCCATGGCCCCTGTATTCACAATGCTACGTGACACTTGTCATCACAGTGCTCCATGACACCTGTCATCACAATGCTCCATGCCTTTGTCAGCAAAATGCTACATGACCATGTCATTAAAATGCTCTATGCGCTTGTCATCACAATACTCCATTACCATTGTCATCACAACCCTCCATGAACTTTGGGATCACATTGCTTCATGCCCTTGCCATCACAATGCTCCATGCTCCTTGAAATCAAAATGATCCATGACCTCTGTCATCACAATGCTCCAAACACTTGTGATCACAATGTTCCATAGCCCTTGTCATCACAACGCTCCATGATGCCTGTCATCACAATACTCCATGCCCTTTTCATCACAATGCTCCATGACATTTGTCATCACAATTCTCAATACACTTGTCACCACAATGCTTCCTGACACTTGTCGTCAGAATGCTCCTTGAACCCTGTCACGAAAAGGCTCCATACCTTTTTCATCAAAATGCCCCATGCCGTTTTCATCACAATGCTCCATGCCATTGTCATCAAAATACTCCACAAGCTTGTCATCAGAATGCTCCATGACCCTTGTCATCACAATTCTCCATGCACTTTTCAGCACAATGCTCCCTGACACTTGTCATCATAATGTTGCAAGCCATTGTCATCACAGTGATCCATGACATATGGCATCACAATGCTCCATGACATTGTCATCACAATGGGCCATTACATATGTCATCACAATGCTCCCTGACACTTGTCTTCACAAAACTGCAACACCTGGTCATCACAATGCTCCATGCACTTGTTATCACAATGTTCCATGACCCCTATCATCACAATGCTCCGTGACTCCAGTCATCACAATGCTTCATGACCTTTTTCATCACAGTGGTCCATGCGCTCATCATCAACAGTCTCTGTGACTTTTTAACCCCAATGCTCCATTAACTTTTCATCACAATGCTCTTGGACCCTTGTCATCACAATGCTCTATGCCTTTCTCAGCACAATGCACCTTGACGCATGTCATCACAATGCTCCATGGCATTATCCTCACAACGCTCTTTGCCCTTGTCATCACAGTGCTCCAAGACCCCTATAATCACAATTCTCCATGCCCCTTTTCATCAGAATGCTCCATGATACTTGTCACCACAGGTCTCCAAGGTCATGTCATCACAATGCTCCAGGACCTTATCATCACAATGCTCCATGACTCCAGTCATCACAATACTTCATAATATTTGTCATCACAGTGGTATATGCCCGCGTCATCACAAGGCTCTATTACATTTGTAACCACAATGCTCCATGAACTTTTCATCACAATGCTCTTTGACACTTGTCATCACAATGCTCCATGCCTGTGTCAGAAAAATGCTCCATGACCATTGTCATCACAATGTGCCACGTGCTTTTCATCACAACGGTCCACAAATTTGTCTTCACAATGCTCCATAAAACTTGTAAGCACAATGCTGCATGCCCTTCAAATCACAATGCTCCATTACCCCTGTCATAACAATGCTCCATGACCACTGTCATCACAATGTTCCACGGCCTTGTCATAACAACGCTCCATGACACTTTTCATCACAATGCTCCAAGACCCCATTAATCACAATGCTCCATGCTGTTGTCATCACAAAGCTTCATGACATATGTCATCAGAATGTTCCATGGCCTTCTCATCAAAATGCTCCATGCCCTTGTCATCACAATGCTCCAAGACCACTGTAAACACAAAGTTCCATGCCCCTTTTCATCTCAATGCTCCATGACCCATGTCATCACAATACTCCATGAACATTTTCAGCCCAATGCTCCATGACTTTCTCATCACAATGCTCCATGACCAATATCATCACAACACTCCATGACCAATGTCATCACAACACACCAAGACACCTGACAACACAATGATCCGGGATTCTTGTCATCACAATGCTCTATTCCCTAGTCATCACAATGCTCCATGACCCCTGTCATCACAGTACTCCATGAATATTTTCAGCCCAATGCTCCATGACGCGTGTCATCACAATGATCCATGCCCTTGTCATCCCAATGCTCCATGACCCCTGTATTCACAATGCTCCGTGATGATTTTCATCACAGTGCTCCATGACACCTGTCATCACAATGCTCCATGCCTTTGTCAGCAAAATGCTACATGACCTTGTCATTACAATGCTCTAGGTGCTTGTCATCACAATACTCCATTACCATTGTCATCACAATCCTCCATGAACCTTGGGATCACATTGCTTCATGCTCTTGTCATCACAATGCTCCATGCTACTTGAAATCAAAAGGATCCATGACGTCTGTCATCACAATGCTCCAAACCCTTGTGATCACAATGTTCCATAACACTTGTCATCACAACACACCATGATGCCTGTCATCACAATACTCCATGCCCTTTTCATCACAATGCTCCATGACCTTTGTCATCACAATTCCCAATACACTTGTTACCACAATGCTACCTGACACTTGTCCTCAGAATGCTCCTTGAACCCTGTCACGGAAAGGCTCCATGACTTTTTCATAACAAAGCCCCATGACATTTTCATCACAATGCTCCATGCCATTGTCATCAAAATAGTCCACAAGCTCATCATCAGAATGCTCCATGACCCTTGTCATCACAATTCTCCATGCACTTGCCAGCACAATGATCCCTGACCATTGTCATCACCATGCTCCAAGCCATTGTCATCACAATGCTCCATTTCCTTTGTCATCAGAATCCTCCATGACATTTGGCATCACAATGCTCCATGCCATTGTCATCAAAATGGGCCATTACATATGTCATCACAATGCTCCCTACACCTCTCTTCATAATACTGCATGACCTGGTCATCACAATGCTACACGCCCTTGTCATCACAATGTGCCATTCCAACTGTCATCACAATAATCCATGAAACTTATTAGACCAATGCTCCATGCCCTTGTCATCACAATGCTCCATGCCCTTGTTATCACAATCTTCCAAGAACCCTGTGATCAGAATGTTCCATGCCCCTTTTCATCAGTATGATCCATGAGATTTGTCATCACAAGGCTCCATGGTTTTCTCATCACAATGCTCCAGGACTTTGTCATCACAATGCTTCACGACATTGTCAGGAAAATTCTCAATGGCCCTTGTCATCATAATATTCCAAGCCCTAGTCTTCACAATGCTCCATTATATTTGCCATCACAATCCTCCATTACATTAGGCATCACAATGCTCCATGCCATTGTCATCGCAATGGACCATGACAGATGTCATCACAATGCTCCCGGACACATGACTTCACAATACTCCATGCCCTTGTCTTCATAATGCTCAATGCACTTGTCATCACAATGCACCATGCCCACTGTCATCACAATAATCTATGAAACATGTCAGACCAATGCTCCATGCCCCTTTTCATTAGAATGCTCCATGAGACTTGTCATCTCAAGTCTCCATGGTCATCTCATCACAGTGCTCCAGGAACATGTCATCACCATGCTCCATTTCTTTGTCATCACAATGCTCCATGACGCCTGTCATCACAATACTCCATGAATATTTTCAGCCCAATGCTCCATGACTTTCTTATCACAATGCTCCATGACCAATATCATCAAAATGCTCAATGACTACTGTCATCACAACACTCCATGACACCTGACAACACAATGATCCGGGACACTTGTCATCACAATGCTCAAACAACCCTGTAATCACAATGCTGCATGACCCCTGTCATCACAATACTCCATGCACATTTTCTGCACAATCCTCCATGAAACTTGTCATCAAAATGATCCGTGCCCTTGTCATCCCAATGCTCCATGACCCCTGTATTCACAATGCTCCGTGACACTTGTCATCACAGTGCTCCATGACACCTGTCATCAAAATGCTCCATGCCTTTGTCAGCAAAATGCTACATGACCTTGTCATTTCAATGCTCTATGTGCTTGTCATCACAATACTCCATTACCATTGCCATCACTATCCTCCATGAAATTTGGGATCACATTGCTTCATGCCCTTGTCATCAAAATGCTCCATGCTCCTTGAAATCAAAATGATCCATGACCTTTGTCATCACAATGCTCCAAACCCTTGTGATCACAATGTTCCCTAACACTTGTCATCACAACGCACCATGATGCCTCTCATCACAATACTCCATGCCCTTTTCATCACAATGCTCCATGACCTTTGTCATCACAATTCTCAATATACATGTCATCACAATGCTCCCTGACACTTGTCGTCAGAATGCTCCTTGAACCCTGTCACGAAAAGGCTCCATGCATTTTTCATCACAAAGCCCCATGCCATTTTCATCACAATGCTCCATGCCATTGTCAACAAAATACTCCACAAGCTCGTCATCAGAATGCTCAATGACCCTTGTAATCACAATTCTCCATGCACTTGTCAGCACAATGCTCCCTGACCCTTGTCATCACAATGCTGCAAGCCATTGTCATCACAATGCTCCATTACATTTGTCATCAGAATCTTCCATAACACTTGGCATCACAATGTTCCATGCCATTGTCATCACAATGGTCCATTACATATGTCATCACAATGCTCCCCCACAACTCTCTTCACAATCCTGCATGACCTGGTCATCAGAATGCTCCATGCCCTTGTCATCACAATGCTCCATGCCCTTGTTATCACAATTTTCCAAACCGCTGTAATCAGAATGCTCCATGCCCCTTTTCATCAGAATGATCCATGAGATTTGTCATCACAATGCTCCATGCCTTTGTCAGCAAAATGCTACATGACCTTGTCATCATAGGGCTTCACGACCTTATCATGAAAATTTTCAATGGCCCTTGTCATCATAAGGCTCCAAGCCCTAGTCATCACAATGCTCCATTATATTTGTCATCACAATCCTCCATTACATTTGGCATCAGAATGCTGCATGCCATTGTCATCGCAATGGACCATGACATATGTCATCACAATGCTCCCTGACACCTGTCTTCACAATACTCCATGACCTTCTCATCACAATGATCCATGCCCTTGTCCTCACAATGCACCATGCCCACTGTCATCACAATAATCTATGAAACTTGTCAGACCAATGCTCCATGGCCCTGTCATCACAATGCTCCATGTCCTTGTCCTCACAATGCTCCCTGAGCCTTGTCATCACAATGCTCCATTACCTTTGTCATCAGAATCCTCCATGACACTTGGCATCACAATGCTCCATGGCATTGTCATCACTATGGGCCATTACATATGTCATCACAATGCTCGATGACACCTGTCTTCACAACACTGCATGACCTGGTCATCACAATGCTCCATGACCCTTTCATCACAATGCGCCATTCCCACTGTCATCGCAATAATTCATGAAACTTATTTGACCAGTGTTCCATGCCCTTGTCATCACAATGCTCCATGACCTTGTTATCACAATGCTCCATGACCCCTGTCATCACAATGCTCCGTGACGCCAGTCATAACATTGCTTCATGACCTTTGTCATCAAAATGGTCCATGTCCTCATCATCAACTGTCTCTGTGGCCTTTTTAACCACAAATCTCCATGAATTTTCATCACAATGCTCTTTGACCCTTGTCATCAAAATGCTCTATGCCTTTCTCAGCACAATGCTCCATGACCCTTGTCATCGCAATGCTCCATGCGCTTGTCAGCACAATGCTCCATGACACAGATCATCACAATGCACCATGCGCTTGTCATCACAGTGCTCCCCAATTTGTCATCACAATGCTCCATGCACTTCTAATCAAAATGCTCTCTCACCACTGATATCACAATGCTACATCACTATTTGTCACAATACTCCCTCACCCATGTCATCAAAATATTCCATGACTCCTGTCATCACAATGCTACATGCACTTATTATCATAATGTTCGATGACCCCTGACATCACAATGTTCCATAACACCTGTCATCAAAATGTTCCATGACACATTTCATCCAATTGCTCCATGACCATGTCATCACAATGCTCCCTGCCCTTCTCATCACAATGCACAACGCCCTTGCCATCAAAATGCTCCATGACCTTTGTCGTCACAAAGATCCATGCCCCTTGGCATCACAATGCTCCATGTCATTGTCATCACAAGGCTCCATGTACGCTCTCATCACATTGCTCCATGCCCTTGTCATCACAAAGCTCCATGACACTTGTCATCAGAATGTTCCATGGCCTTCTCATCACAATGTTCCATGCCCTTGCCATCACAATGCTCCATTACCACTCTCATAAAAATGCACCATTACCCCTGCCATCACGATGTTCCATGGCCTTGTCTTCACAAGGCTCCATGACCCTTCTCATCACAATGATCCAAGAACCCTGTAATCACAATGCTCTATGCCTTTTTCATCTCAATGATCCATGAACCCTGTCATCACTATGCACCATGCCCATCATCATAATGCTTCATGCTATTGTCATCACAATGAAATCAAGATGCTCCATGACCTCTGTCATAACAATGCTCCAAACCCTTGAGATCACAATATTCCATAAGTCTTGTCATCACAATTTCACATGACGATCGTCATCACAATTATCCATGGTCTTCTCATCACAATGCTCCATGACCTTTGTCATCACAATGCTCAATACACTTGTCATCAAAATGCTCCCTGACACTTGTTCTCTGTATGCTCCTTGAACCCTGTCATGACAAGGCTCCATGCCTTTTTCATCACAATGATCCATGCCCTTTTCATCAAAATGCTCCAAGACCCATGTAATCACAATGCCTCATGCCCTTGTCATCACAAAGCTCAATGACGCATGCCATCAGAATGCTCCTTGGTCTTCTGCTCACAATGCTCCATGCCCTTGTCATCACAATGTTCCAAGACCCCTGTAATCACAATGCTCCATGCCCCTTTTCATCAGTATGCTCCATGAGAATTGTCATCACAAGGCTCCATGGTTTTGTCATCACAATGCTCCAGGACCTTGTCATCACAATGCTTCACCACATTGTCATGAAAATTCTCAATGGCCCTTTTCATCATAATGCTCCAAGCCCTAGTCATCACAATGCTCCTTTATATTTGTCATCACAATCCTCCATTACATTTGGCATCACAATGCTCCATGCCATTGTCATCGCAATGGACCATGACATATATCATCACAATGCTCCATGACATCTGTCTTCACAATACTCCATGACCTTCTCATCACAATGCTCCATGCCCTTGTCATCACAATGCACCATGCCCACTGTCATCACAATAATCTATGAAACTTGTCAGACAAATGCTCCATGCCCCTGTCATCACAATGCTCCATGCCCTTGTCCTCACAATGCTCCATGACCCCTGTCATCACAATGCTCCATGACCCCAGTCATCAGAATGCTTCATAACGTTTCTCATCACAATGGTCCATGCCCACGTCATCACAAGGCTCTGTGACCTTTGTAATCACAATGCTCCATGAACTTTTCATCACACATCTCTGTGACCCTTGTCATCACAATGCTCCATGTCTTTGTCAGAACAATGCTCCATGACCATTGTCATCACAATGTGCCACGAGCATTTAATCACAACGGTCCACAACCTTGTCATTGCAATGCTCCATAAATCTTGTACTCACAATGCTCCATGCACTTCTAATCAAAATGAGCTCTCACCAGAGATATCACAGTGTTCCATCGCTAGTCATCACAATACTCCCTCACCCCTGTAATCACAATGTTCCATGACGCTGTCATCACAGTGCTACATCCCCTTATCATCACAATGTTCCATGACCCCTGACATAACAATGTTCCATAACCTCTGTCATCAAAATGCTCCATGACCCTTTTCATCCCAAAACTCCAAGACCCCTGACATCACAATGTTCTATAACCCCTGCCATCAAAATGTTCCATTATATTTTTCATCAAATAGCTGCATGACCCGGTCATCAAAATTCTCCCTGCCCTTCTCATCACAATGCAGCATGCCCTTGTCATCAAAATGCTCCATGACTTGTCATCACAAAGCTCCATGACCCTTGGCATCACAATTCTCCATGTCATTGTCATCACAATGCTCCATGAACCCTCTCATAACATTGCTCAATGCCCTTGTCATCACAAAGCTCCATGACACTTGTCATCACAATGCTCGATGCCCTTCTCATCACAGTGCTCCAGGCACTTGTCATTACAATCCTGTATGACCCATGTATCATAGTGTTCCGTACCCTTGTCATCACAATGCTCCATGCCCACACTCATCACAATAAACCATGAAATATTTCAGACCAATGTTCCATGTCCTTCTCATCACAATGCTCCATTACCTCTGTCATAACAATGCACCATGACCCCTGCCATCACAATGATCCACGACCTAGTCATTACAAGGCTTCATGATACTTGTCATCACAATGCTGAAGGCCCCTGTAATCACAATGCTCCATGCCCTTGTCATCACAAAGCTCCATGACGCATGCCATCAGAATGTTCCATGGCCTTCTCATCACAATGCTCCATGACCTTGACATCACAATGCTCCAAGAACCCTGTAATCACAATGTTCCATGCCCCTTTCCATCTCAATGCTCCATGAACCCTGTCATCACAATGCACCATGCCCATCATCATAATGCTTCAGGCTATTGTCATCACAATGAAATCAATATTCTCCATGACCTCTGTCATCATAATGCTCCAAACCCTTGTGATCACAATGTTCCATAACACTTATCATCACAACACCCCATGACGCTCATCATCACAATTATCCATGGACTTCTCATCACAATGCTCCATGATCTTTGTCATCACAATGCTCAATACACTTGTCATCACAATGCTCCCTGACACTTGTCGT
Source organism: Mesoplodon mirus (assembly GCF_964341445.2). Lineage (NCBI taxonomy): Eukaryota > Metazoa > Chordata > Mammalia > Artiodactyla > Ziphiidae > Mesoplodon > Mesoplodon mirus. The sequence continues at coordinate 1,848,997 of NW_028295750.1, forward strand.
CAGTATGCTCCTTGAACCCTGTCATGACAAGGCTCCATGCCTTTTTCATCACAATAATCCATGCCCTTTTCATCACAATGCTCCAAGATCACTATAATCACAATGATCCATGACCTTGTCATCAAAAAGCTCCATGACACATGTCATCAGAATGCTTCATGGCCTTCTCATCACAATGTTCGATGTCATTATCATCACAATGCTCCATGAACACTCTCATCACATTGCTCCATGCACTTATCTTCACAAAGCTCCATGACACATGTCATAAGAATGCTCCATGGCCTTCTCATCACAATGCTCCATGCCCTTGCCATCACAATGCTCCATTACCCCTCTCATAACAATGCTCCATGACTCCTGCCATCACGATATTCCATGGCCTTGTCATCACAAGGCTCCATCACCCTTCTCATCACAATGCTCCAAGAACCCTGTAATCACAATGCTCTATGCCCCTTTTCATTTCAATGATCCATGAACCCTGTCATCACAATGCACCATGCCCTTCATCATAATGCTTCATGCTGTTGTCATCACAATGAAATCAAAATGCTCAATGACCTCTGTCATAACAATGCTCAAACCCGTTGTGATCACAATATTCCATAACACTTGTCATCACAATGACCCATGACGCTCGTCATCACAATTATCCATGGTCTTCTCATCACAATGTTCCATGAACTTTGTCATCACAATGTTCAATACACTGGTCATCAAAATTCTCCCTGACACTTGTTTTCTGTATGCTCCTTGAAACCTGTCGTGACAAGGCTCCATGCCTTTTTCATCACAATGATCCATGCCCTTTTCATCACAATGCTTCAAGGCCCCTTTAATCACAATGCTCCATGCCCTTGTCATCACAAAGCTCAATGACACATGTCATCAGAATGCTCTTTGGCCTTCTGCTCACAATGCTCCATGCCCTTGTCATCACAATGTGGCAAGACCCCTGTAATCACAATGCTCCATGCCCCTTTTCATCAGTATGCTCCATGAGACTTGTCATCACAAAGCTCCATGTTTTTCTCATCACAATGCTCCAGGATCTTGTCATCACAATGCTTCACGACATTGTCCTTAAAATTCTCAATGGCCCTTGTCATCATAATGCTCCAAGCCCTAGTCATCACAATACTCCATTATATTTGTCATCACAATCCTCCATTACATTTGGCATCACAATACACCCTGCCATTGTCATCGCAATGGACCATGACATATGTCATCACAATGCTCCCTGACACCTGTCTTCACAATACTCCATGACCTTCTCTTCACAATGCTCCATGCCATTGTCATCACAATGCACTATGTCCAATGTCATCACAAAAAACTATGAAAATTTTCAGACCAATGCTCCATGTACCTGTCATCACAATGCTCCATGCCCTTGTCATCACAATGCTCCATAACTTGTCATCACAATGTTCCTTGATCTTTGTCATCACAATTCTCAGTACACTTGTCATCACAATGATCCCTGACACTTGTCATCTGTATGCTCCTTGAACCCTGTCATGACAAGGCTGCATGCCTTTTTCATCAGAATGTTCCATGCCCTTTTCATAACAATGCTCCAAGACCCCTGTAATCACAATGTTCCATGCCCCTTTTCAACAGAATGTTCCATGAGACTTCTCATCAGAAGTCCCCATGGTCTTCTCATCACAATGCTCCAGGACTTTGTCATCACCATGCTCCATTTCCTTGTCATCACAATGCTCCATGACCAATATCATCACAATTCTCCATGACCACTGTCATCACAACACTCAATGACACCTGACAACACAATGATCCGGGACTCTTGTCATCACAATGCTCCATTCCCTAGTCATCCCAATGCTCCATGACACTTGTCATCAAAATGATCCATGCCCTTGTCATCCCAATGCTCCATAACCCCTGTATTCACAATGCTCCATGACGCAAGTCATCACAGTGCTCCATGACACCTGTGATCACAATGCTCCATGCCTTTGTCAGCAAAATGCTACATGACCTTGTCATTACAATGCTCTATGTGCTTGTCATCACAATACACCATTACCATTGTCATCACAATCCTCCATGAACCTTGGGATCACATTGCTTCATTCCCTTGTCATCACAATGCCCCATGCTCCTTGAAATCAAAATAATCTATGACCTCTGTCTTCACAATGCTCCAAGACCTTGTGATCACAATGTTCCATAAAACTTGTCATGACAACGCTGCATGATGCCTGTCATCACAATAATCCATGCTCTTTTCATCACAATGCTCCATGACCTTTGTCATCACAATTCTCAATACACTTGTCATCACAATGCTCCCTGACACTAGTCGTCAGAATGCTCCATGAACACTGTCACGAAAAGGCTCCATGCCTTTTCATCACAATGCCCCATGACGTTTACATCACAATGCTCCATGCCATTGTCATCAAAATACTCCACAAGCTTGTCATCAGAATGTTTCATGACACTTGTCATCACAATTCTCCATGCACTTGTCAGCACAATGCTCTCTGACCCTTGTCATCACAATGCTCCAAGCCATTGTCGTCACAATGCTCCATTACCTTTGTCATCAGAATCCTCCATGACACTTGGCATCACAATGCTCCATGCCATTTTCACCACAATGGGCCATTACATATGTCATCACAATGCTCCATGACCCCTGTCATCACAATGCTCCGTCACTCCAGTCATCACAATGCTCCATGACCTTTGTCATCACAATGGTCCATTCCCTCATCATCAACAGTCTCTGTGACCATTTTAACCACAATGCTCCTTGAACATTTGATCACAATGCTCTTTGACCCTTGTCATCACAAAGCTCCATGACACTTGTCATCACAATGCTTGATGCCCTTCTCATCACAATGCTCCATGCCTTTGTCATTACAATCCTCCATGAACCATGTATCACAGTGTTCCGTGCCCTTGTCATCCCAATGCTCCAAGCCCACTCTCATCGCAATAATCCATGAAATATTTTAGACCAAAGCTCAATGCCCTTCTCATCAGAATATTCCATTACCTCTGTCACAACAATGGTCCATGACCCATGCCATCACAGTGTTCAATGGCATGTCATCACAAGGCTCCATGACCCTTGTCATCACAATGCTGCAGGACCACTGTAATTACAATGCTCCATGCCCTTGTCATCACAGTGCTCCATGACGCATGTCATCAGAATGTTCCATGACCCTTCTCATCACAATGCTCCAAGACCCCGGTAATCACAATGCTCCATTCCCCTTTTCATCTCAATGCTCCATGAACCCTGTCATCACAATGCACCATGCCCATCATCATAATGCTTCAGGCTACTGTCATCACAATGAAATCAATATTCTCCATCACGTCTGTCATCATAATGCTCCAAACCTTTGTGATCACAATGTTCCATAAGGCTTATCATCACAACACCCCATGACGCGCATCATCACAATTATCCATGGTCTTCTCATCACAATGCTCCATGCCCTTTGTCATCAAATGCTCCATGCCCTTGTCATCACAATGCTCCAAGACCATTGTAATCACAATGCTCCATTCCCCTTTTCATCTCAATGCTCCATGAACATTGTCATCACAATGAAGCATGCCCATCATCATAATGCTTCCGGCTATTGTCATCACAATGAAATCAAAATTCTCCATGACCTCTGTCATCACAATGCTCCATGACCCCTGTCATCACAATACTCGATGAACATTTTCAGCCAAATGCTACATGACTCTTGTCATCACAATGATCCATGCACTTGTCATCCCAATGCTCCATGACCCCTGTATTCACAATGCTCCATGACGCTTGTCATCACAGTGCTCCATGACACCTGTCATCGCAATAATCCATGAAACTTATTAGACCAATGCTCCATGACCTTGTCATCACAATGCTCCATGACACTTGTAATCACAATGCTCCATGAACTTTTCATCACAATGTTCTTTGATCCTTGTCATCACAATTCTATATGCCTTTCTCAGAACAATGCTCCATGACACTTGTCATCACAATGCTCCATGCACTTGTCAGCACGATGCTCCATGACACATGTCATCACAATGCACCATGCACTTGTCATCACAGTGCTCCACAAGCTTGTCATCACAATGCTCCATCAAACTTGTCCTCACAATGCTCCATGCACTTCTCATCAAAATGCTCTCTCACCACAGATATCACAATGTTACATCACTATTTGTCACAATACTCCCTCACCCCTGTTATCACAATGTTCCATGACTCCTGTCATCACAATGCTACATGCACTTATCATCACAATGTTCGATGACCACTGACATCACAATGCTCCATAACACCTGTCATCAAAATGCTCCATGACCATTTTCATAAAAATGCTCCATGACCCCTGACATCACAATGTTCTATAACCTCTGTCATTAAAATGTTACATGACCCTTTTCATCAAATTGCTCCATGGCCCTGTCATCACAATGCTCCCTGCCGTTCTCATCACAATGCACAACGCACTTGTCATCAAAATGCTCCATGACCTTTGTCATCACAAAGATCCATGACCCTTGGCATCACAAGGCTCCATGTCATTGTCATCACAATGCTCCATGAACACTCTCATCACATTGCTCCATGCCCTTGTCATCACAAAGCTCCATGACACATGTCATAACAATGCTCCATGACCCCTGCCATCACGATGTTCTGTGGCCTTGTCATCACAAGGCTCCATGACCCATCTCATCACAATGCTCCAAGACCCCTGTAATCACAATGCTCCATGCCCCTTTTCATTTCAATGATCCATGAACCCTGTCATCACAATGCACGATGCCCATCATCATAGTGCTTCATGCTATTGTCATCACAGTGAAATCAAAATGCCCCATGACCTCTGTCATAACAATTCTCCAAAACCTTGTTATCACAATATTCCATAACACTTGTCATCACAGTGCCCCATGACGCTCGTCATCACAATTATCCATGGTCTTCTCATCACAATGCTCAATGACCTTTGTCATCACAATGCTCAATACACTTGTCATCAACATGCTCCCTGACACGTGTTGTCTGTATGCTCCTTGAACCCTGTCATGACAAGGCTCCATGCCTTTTTCATCACAATGATCCATTCCCTTTTCATCACAATGCTCCAAGACCACTTTAAACACAATGCTCCATGCCCTTGTCATCACAAAGCTCAATGAAACATGTCTTCAGAATGCTCCTTCGTCTTCTCCTCACAATGCTCCATGCCCATGTCATCACAATGTTCCAAGACCCCTGTAATCACAATGCTCCATGCCCCTTTTCATCAGTATGCTCCATGAGATTTGTCATCACAAGACTCTATGCATTTCTCATCACAATGCTCCAGGACCTTGTCATCACAATGCTTCACGACCTTGTCATGAAAATTCTCAAGGGCCCTTGTCATCATAAAGCTCCAAGCCCTAGTCATCACAATGTTCCAATATATTTGTCATCAAAATCCTCCATTACATTTGGCATCACAATGCTCCCTGCCAATTTCTTTGCAATGGACCATGATATATGTCATCACAATGCTCCCTGTCACCTGTCTTCACAATACTCCATGACCTTCTCATCACAATTATCCATGCCCTTGTCTTCACAATGCACCATGTCCACTGTCATCACAATAATCTATGAAACTTGTCAGACCAATGCTCCATGCCCCTGTCACCACAATTATCCATGCCCTTGTCATCACAATGCTCCATGACCACTGTCATCAAAATGCATCATGCCCATCATCATAATACTTCAGGCTATTGTCAACACAATGAAATCAAAATTCTCCATGACCTCTGTCATCACAATGCTCCATGACCCCTGTCATCACAATACTCCATGAATATTTTCAGCCCAATGCTCCATGACCCTTGTCATCACAATCATCCATGCCCTTGTCATCTCAAAGCTCCATGACCCCTGTATTCACAATGCTCCGTGACGCTTGTCATCACAGTGCTCCATGTCACCTGTCATCACAATGCTCCATGATTTTGTCAGCAAAATGCTACATGACCTTGTCATTTCAATGCTCTATGCGCTTGTCATCACAATACTCCATTTCCATTGTCATCACAATCCTCCATGAATCTTGGGATCACATTGCTTCATGCTCTTGTCATCACAGTGCTCCATGTTGCTTGAAATCAATATGATCCATGACCTCTGTCATCACAGTGCTCCAAACACTTGGAATCACAATGTCCCATAACACTTGTCATCACAACGCTCCATGATGCCTGTCATCACAATACTCCATGCCCTTTTCATCACAATGCTCCATGACATTTGTCATCACAATTCTCAATACACTTGTCATCGCAATGCTCCCTGACACTGGTCATCAGAATGATCCTTGAACCCTGTTACAAAAAGGCTCCATGAATTTTTCATCACAATGCCCCATGCCGTTTTCATCACAATGCTCCATGCCATTGTCATCAAAATACTCCACAAGCTTGTTATCAGAATGCTCCATGACACATGTCTTCACAATTCTCCATGCACTTGTCAGCACAATGCTCCCTGACATTTGTCATAACAATGCTTCAAGCCATTGCCATCACAATGCTCCATTACCTTTGTCATCAGAATCCTCCATGACAGTTGGCCTCACAATGCTCCATGCCATTGTCATCACAATGGGCCATTACATATGTCATCACAATGCTCCCTGACACCTGTGTTCACAATACTGCATGACCTGGTCATCACAATGCTCCATGCCCTTGTCATCACAATGCGCCATTCCAACTGTCATCGCAATAATCCATGAAACTTATTAGACCAATGCTCCATGCCCTTGTCATCACAATGCTCCATGCCCTTGTTATCACAATGCTCCATGACCCCTGTCCTCACAATGCTCCATGACTCCAGTTATCACAATGCTTCATGACCTTTGTCATCACAGTGGTCCATGCCCTCGTCATAAACAGTCTCTGTGACTTTTTTAACCACAATGCTATATGAAATTTTCATCAAAATGCTCTTTGACCCTTGTCATCACAATGATCCATGCACTTCTCATCAAAATGTTCTCTGACCGCTGATATCACAATGTTACATGATATTCGTCACAATATTCCCTCACCTCTGTCATCAAAATGTGCCATGACTCCTGTCATCACAATGCTACATGCACTTATCATCACAATGTTCGATGACCCCTGGCATCACAATGTTCCATAACCCCTGTCATCAAAATGTTCCATGACACTTTTCATCAAATTGCTCCATGACCCTGTCATCACAATGCTCCCTACCATTCTCATCACAATGCACAACGCCCTTGTCATCAAAATGCTCCATGACCTTTGTCATCACAAAGATCCATGACCCTTGGCATCACCATGCTCCTTGTCATTGTCATCACAATGCTCCATGAAGGTTCTCATCACATTGCTCCATGTCCTTGTCTTCACAAACCTCCATGACACATGTCATCAGAATGCTCCATGGCCTTCTCATCACAATGCTCCATGCCCTTGCCATCACAATGCTCCATTACCCCTGTCATAACAATGCTCCATGAACCCTGTTATCACGTTGTTCCATGGCCTTGTCATCACAAGGCTCCATGACTCTTCTCATCACAATGCTCCAAGACCCCTGTAATCACAATGCTCCATGCCCGTTTTCATCTCAATGATCCATGAACCCTGTCATCACAATGCACCATGCTCATCATCATAATGCTTCATGCTATTGTCATCACAATGAAATCAAAATGCTCCATGACATCTGTCATAACAATGCTCCAAACCCTTGTGATCACAATATTCCATAACACTTGTCATCACAATGCTCCATGATGCCTGCCATCACAATACTCCATGCCCTTTTCATCGCAATGCTCCATGACCTTTGTCATCACAATGATCAATACACTTGTCATCACAATGCTCCCTGCCACTTGTTGTCTGTATGCTCCTTGAACCCTGTCATTATAAGGCTCCATGCCTTTTTCATCACAATGATCCATGCACTTTTCATCACAATGCTCCAAGACCCCTGCAATCACAAAGTGCCATGCCCTTGTCATCCTAACGCTCAATGATGTATGTCTTCAGAATCCTCCTTGGCCTTCTCCTCACAATGCTCCATGCCCTTGTCATCACAATGCTCCATGACCCCTGTCATCACAATGCTCCGTGATTCCAGTCATCACAATGCTTCATAACGTTTGTCATCACGATGGTCCATGCCAGCGTCATCACAAGGCTCTGTGACCTTTGTAACCACAATGCTCCATGAACTTTTCATCACAATTCTCTGTGACCCTTGTCATCACAATGCTCCATGTCTTTGTCAGAACAATGCTCCATGACCATTGTCATCACAATTTGCCAGGCGCATTTCATCACAATGGTCCACAACCTTATCATTGCAATGCTCCATAAATTTTGTAATCACAATGATCCATGCCCTTCTCATCAAAATGCTCTCTCACCAGAGATATCACAGTGTTCCATCACTATTCATCACAATACTCCCTCACCCCTGCAATCACAATGTTCCATGACACTGTCATCACAATGCTACATCGGTTTACCATCAAAATGTTCCATGACCCCTGTCATCACAATGCTACATCCCCTTATCATCACAATGTTCCATGACCCCTGACATCACAATGTTCCAAAAGCCCTGTCATCAAAATGCTCCATGACCCTTGTCATCACAATTCTCCATGCACTTGTCAGCACAATGCACACTGACCCTTGTCATCACAATGTTCCAAGCCATTGTCATCACAGTGCTCCACAATCTTGTCATCACAATGCTCCATAAAACTTGTCATCACAATGCTCCATGCACTTCGTATCAAAATGCTCTCTCATCACTGATATCACAATGTTACATCACTATTCGTCACAATACTCCCTCACCTCTGTCATCACAATGTTCCATGACTCCTGTCATCACAATGCTACATGCACTTATCATCACAATGTTCGATGACCCCTGACATCACAATGTTCCATAACTCCTGTCATCAAAATATTCCTTGACACTTTTCATCAAATTGCTCCATGACCCTGTCATCACAATGCTCCCTGCACTTCTCATCACAATGCACAACGCCCTTGTCATCAAAATGCTCCATGACCTTTGTCATCACAAAGATCCATGACCCTTGGCATCACATTGCTCCATGCGCTTGTCATCACTAAGCTCCATGACACATGTCATCAGAATGCTCCATGGCCTTCTCATCACAATGCTCCATGCCCTTGCCATCAAAATGCTCCATTACACCTGTCACAACAATGCTCCATGACACCTGCCATCACGATGATCTATGACCTTATCATCACAAGTCTCCATGACCCTTCTCATCACATTGATCAAAGACCCCTGTAATCACAATGCTCCATGCCCATTTTCATCTCAATTATCCATGATTCCTGTAATCATAATGCTCCATGCCCCTTTTCATCTCAATGATCCATGAACCCTGTCATCACAATGCACCATGCCCATCATCATAATGCTTCATGCTATTGTCATCAAAATGAAATCAAAATGCTCCATGACCTCTGTCATAACAATGCTCCAAACCCTTGTGATCACAATATTCCATAACACTTGTCATCACAATGCCCCATGACACTCGTCATCACAGTTATCCATGGTCTTCTCATCACAATGCTCCATGACCTTTGTCGTCACAATGATAAATACACTTGTCATCACAATGCTCCCTGCCAATTGTTGTCTGTATGCTCCTTGAACCCTGTCATTACAAGGCTCCATGCCTTTTTCATCACAATGATCCATGCAGTTTTCATCACAATGCTCCAAGACCCCTGTAATCACAATGCTCCATGCTCTTGTCATCACAGAGCTCAATGACGCATGTCCTCAGAATGCTCCTTGGCCTTCTCTTCACAATGCTCCAGGCCATTTTCATCACAATGTTCCAAGACCCCTGTAATCACAATGGTCCATGCCCCTTTTCATCAGTATGCTATATGAGACTTGTCATCACAAGGCTCCATGGATTTCTCATCACAATGCTCCAGGACCTTGTCATCACAATGCTTCACGACATTGCCATGAAAATTCTCAATGGCCCTTGTCATCATAGTGCTCCAAGCCCTAGTCATCACAATGCTCCATTTTATTTGTCATCACAATCCTCCATTACAATTGGCATCACAATGCTCCATGCCATTGTCATCGCAATGGACCATGACATATGTCATCACATTGCTTCCTGACACCTGTCTTCACAATACTCCATGACCTTCTCATCACCATGATCCATGCCCTTGTTATCACAATGCACCATGTCCACTGTCATCACAATAATCTATGAAACTTGTCAGACCAATGCTCCATGCCCCTGTCATCACACTGCTCCATGCCCTTGTCATCACAATGCACCATGACCCCTATCATCACAATGCTCCATGACTCCAGTCATCACAATTCTTCATAAAGTTTGTGATCAAAACGGTCCTTGCCCGCGTCATCACAAGGCTCTGTGACCTTTGTAACCAGAATGCTCCATGAACTTTTCATCACAATGCTCCGTGACACTTCTCATCACAATGCTCCATGTCTTCGTCAGAACAATGCTCTATTACCATTGTCATCACAATGTTCCACGTGCTATTCATCACATCGGTCCACAACCTTGTCATCGCTATGCTCCATAAACCTTGTAATCACAATGCTCCATGCACTTCTCATCCAAATTCTCTCTCACCAGAGATATCACAATGTTCCATCACTAGTCATCACAATACTCCCACACCCCGGTAATCATAATATTCCATGACCCCTGTCATCACAATGCTACATACCCTTATCATCACAATGTTCCATGACCCCTGGCATCACAATGTTCCATAAACCCTGTCATCAAAGTGCACCATGACCCATTTCATCCCAAAGCTCCATGACCCCTTACATCACAGTGTTCTATAACCCGTGCCCTCAAAATGTTCCATTACACTTTTAATCAAATTGCTGCATGAACCTGTAATCAAAATGCTCTCTGCCCTTCTCATCACAGTGCACCACACCATTGTCATCGAAATGCTCCCTGTTATTTGTCATAACAAATCTCCATGACCCTTGGCATCACAATGCTCCATTTCATTGTCATCACAATGCTCCATGAACACTCTCATCACATTGCTCCATGCCCTTGTCATCACTAAGCTCCATGACACTTGTCATCACTATGCTCGATGTCCTTCTCATCACAATGCTCCATGCCTTTGACATTACAATCCTCCATGAACCATGTATCACAGTGTTCCGTGCCATTGTCATCCCAGTGCTCCATGCCCACTCTCATCACAATAAACCATGAAACATTTTAGACCAAAGCTCAATGCCATTCTTATCCCAATGCTCCATTACCTCTGTCATAACAATGCTCCATGACCCCTGCCATCACAGTGTTCAATGGCATGTCATCACAAGGCTCCATGACCCTTGTCTTCACAATGCTGCAAGACCACTTTAATCACAATGCCCCATGCCCTTGTCATCACAGTGCTCCGTGACGCATGTCATCAGAATGTTCCATGGCCTTCTCATCACAATGCTCCATGCCCTTGTCATCACAATGCTCCAAGACCCCGGTAAGCACAATGCTCCATTCCCCTTTTCATCTCAATACTCCATGAACCCTGTCATCACAATGCACCATGCCCATCATCATAATGCTTCAGGCTATTGTCATCACAATGAAATCAAAATTCTCCATGACCTCTGTCATCATAATGCTCCAAACCCTTGTGATCACAATGTTCCATAGATTATCATCACAACACCCCATGACGCTCATCATCACAATTATCCATGGTCTTCTCATCACAATGCTCCATGACCTTTGTCATCACAATGCTCAATACACTTGTCATCACAATGCTCCCTGACACTTTTCGTCAGTACGCTTCTTGAACACTGTCATGACAAGGCTCCATGCCTTTTTCATCAAAATGATACATTCCCTTTTCATTACAATGCACCAAGACACCTGTAATCACAATGCTCCATGCCCTTGTCATCACAATGCTCCATGGCCAGTATCATCACAATGCTCCATGACCACAGTCACCACAACACACCATGACACCTGACAACACAATGATCCGGAACTCTTGTCATCACAATGCTCCATTCCCTAGTCATCAAAATGCTCCATGACCACTGTCATCACAATACTCCATGAACATTTTCAGCCCAATGCTCCATGACCCTTGTCATCAAATTGAACCAGGCCGTTGTCATCCCAATGCTCCATGACTACTGTATTCAAAATGCTTCTTGACGCTTGTCATCACAGTGCTCCATGACACCTGTCATCACAATGCTCCATGCCTTTGTCAGCAAATGCTACATGACCTTGTCATTACAATGCTCTATGCGCTTCTCATCACAATACTCCATTGCCATTGTCATCACAATCCTCCATGAACCTTGGGATCACATTGCTTCATGCCCTTTTCATCACAATGCTCCATACTCCTTTAAATCAATATAATCCATAACCTCTGTCATCACAATTCTCCAAACCCTTGTGAGCACAATGTTCCATAACACTTGTCATCACAACGCTCCATGATGCCTGTCATCAAAATACTCCATGCCCTTTTCATCACAATGCTCCATGACCATTGTCATCACATTTCAAAATACACTTGTCATTACAATGCTTCCTGAAACTTGTCGTCAGAATGCTCCTTGAAACCTGTCATGAAAAGGCTCCATGCCTTTTTCATCACAATGCCCCATGCCGTTTTCTTCACAATGCCCCATGCCATTGTCATCAAAATACTCCACAAGCATGTCATCAGAATATTCCATGACCCTTGTCATCACAGTTCTCCATGCACTTGTCAGCACAATGCTCCGTGACCCTTGTCATCACAATGCTACAAGCCATTGTCATCAAAATGCTCCATTACCTTTGTCATCACAATGCTTCATGACCTTTTTCATCACAATGCTCCATGCCCTCGTCATGAACAATCTCTGTGACCTTTTTAACCACAATGCTCCATGAACTTTTCATCACAATGCTCTTTGACCCTTGTCATCACAGTGCTCCGTGCGCTTGTCAGCAGAGTGCTCCATGACACATGTCATCACAATTAACCATGCGCTTGTCATCACAGTGCTCCACAATCTTGTCATCACAATGCTCCATAATAATTGTCACCACAATGCTCCATGCACTTCTCATCAAAATGCTCTCTCACCACTGATATCACAATGCTACATCACTATTTGTCACAATAACCCCTCAGCCCTGTAATCACAGTGTTCCATGACTCCTGTCATAACAATGCTACATGCACTTATCATAACAATGTTCGATGACCCATGACATCTCAATGTTCCATAACCCCTATCATCAAAATTTTCCATGACTCTTTTCAACCAATTCGTCCATGACCCTGTCATCACAATGCTCCCTGCCATTCTCATTCCAATGCACAACGCCCTTGCCATCAAAATGCTCCAAAACCTTTGTCATCACAAAGATCCATGACACTTGGCATCACAATGCTCCATGTCATTGTCATCACAATGCTCCATGAACGCTCTCATCACATTGCTCCATGCCCTTGTCTTCACATAGCTCCATGACATGTCATCAGAATGCTTCATGGCCTTCTCATCACAATGCTCCATGCCCTTGCCATCACAATGCTCCATTACCCCTGTCATAACAATGCTCTATGACCCCTGCCATCACGATGTTCCATGGCCTTGTCATCACAAGGCTCCATGACCTTCTCATCACAATGCTCCAAGAACACTGTAATCACAATGCTCTATGCCACTTTTCATCTCAATGATCCATGAACCCTGTCATCACAATGCACCATGCCCATCATCAAAACGCTTCATGCTATTGCCATCACAATGAAATCAAAATGCTCCATGACCTCAGTCATAACAATGCTCCAAACCTTTGTGATCACAATATTCCATAACACTTGTCATATCAAAGCCCCATGACGCTCGTCATCACAATTATCCATGGTATTCTCATCACAATGCTCCAGGACATTGTCATCACCATGCTCCATTCCCTTGTCATCACAATGCTCCATGACACCTGTCATCACAGTAATCCATGACCATTTTCAGGCCAATGCTCCACGACCTACTCATTCCAATGCTCCATGGCCAATATCATCACAATGCTCCATGACCACTGTCATCACAACACTCCATGACACCTGAAACACAATGATCCAGGACTCTTGTCATCACATTGCTCCATTCCCTAGTCATCACAATGCACCATGACACTTGTCATCACAAAGCTCCAAGACCCCTTACATCACAATGTTGTATAACCCCTGCCATCAAAATGTTCCATTACACTTTTTATCAAATTGCTGCGTTACCCGGTCATCAAACTGCTCCCTGCACTTCTCATCACAATGCACCATGACCCTTGGCATCACAATGCTCCATGTCATTGTCATCACAATGCTCCATGAACCCTCTCATCACATTGCTCCATGCCCTTGTCATCACAAAGCTCCATGACACATGTCATCACAATGCTCGATGCGTTCTCATCACAATGCTCTATGCCCCTGTCATTACAATCCTCCATGACCCATGTATCACAGTCTTCCGTGCCCTTGTCATCACAGTGCTCCATGCCCACTCTCATCACAATAATCCATGAAATATTTCAGACCAATGCTCAATGCCCTTCTCATCAAAATGCTCTATTACTTCTGTCATAACAATGATCCATGACCACTCCCATCACAATGTTCCACGGCATAGTCATCACAAGGCTCCATGACCCTTGTCATCACAATGCTCCAAGAACACTGTAATCACAATGCTCCATGCCCTTGTCATCACAATGCTCCAAGATCCCTGTAATCACAATGCTCCATGCCTCTTTTCATCTCAATGCTCCATGAAACCTGTCATCACAATGCACCTTGCCCCTCATCATAATGCTTCATGCTATTGTCATCACAATGAAATCAAAATTCTCCATGACCTCTGTCATCATCATGCTCCAAAACCTTGTGATCACAATGTTCCATAACACTTATCATCACAACACCCCATGACGATCATCATCACAATTATCCATGGCCTTCTCATCACAATGCTCCATGACTTTTGTCATCACAATTCTCAATACATTTGTCATCACAATGCTCCCTGACACTTGTCATCAGAATGCTCCTTGAACCCTGTCAAGAAAAGGCTCCATGCCTTTTTCATCACAATGATCCATGCCGTTTTCATCACAATGCTCCATGCAATTGTCATCAAAATACTCCAAAAGCTTGTCATCAGAGTGTTCCTCGACACTTGTCATCACAATTCTCCATGCACTTGTCAGCACAATGCACCTTGACCCTTGTCATCGCAATGCTCCAAGCCATTGTCATCACAATGCTCCATTACCTTTGTCATTAGAATCCTCCATGACACTTGGCATCACAATGCTCCATGCCATCGTCATCACAATGGGCCATTACATATGTTATCACAATGCTCCCTGACACCTGTCTTCACCATACTGCATGACTTCGTCATCACAATGCTCCATGCCCTTGTCATCACAATGTTCCATGTCCTTTTTATCACAATGCTCCATGACCCATGTCATCACAATGCTCCGTGACTCCAGTCATCACAGTGCTTCATGACCTTAGTCATCACAATGGTCCATGCCCTCGTCATCAACAGTCTCTGTGACCATTTTAACCACAATGCTCCATGAACTATTCATCACAAAGCTCTTTGACCCTTGTCATCACAATGCTCTATGCCTTTCTCAGCACAGTGCTCCATGACCCTTGCCATCACAATGCTCCATGCGCTTGTCAGCACAATGCTCCGTGACACATGTCATCACAATGCATCATGCGCTTATCATCACAGTGCTCCACAATCTTGTCAACACATTGCTCTATAAAATTTGTCATCACAATGCTCCATTCATTTCTCATCAAAATGCTCTCTCAACACTGATATCACAATGCTACATCACTATTTGTCACAATACTCCCTCACCACTGTCATCACAATGTACCATGACTCTTGTCATCACAATGCTACATGCACAAATCATCACAATGTTCGATGACCCATGACATCACAATGTTCCATAACACCTGTCATCAAAATGTTCCATGACACTTTTCATCAAATTGCTCCATGACCCTGTCATCACAATGCTCCCTGCCCTTCTCATCACAATGCACAACGCCCTTGCCATCAAAATGCTCCACGACTTTTGTCATCACAAAGATCCATGACCCTTGGCATCACAATCTTCCATGTCATTGTCATCACAATGCTTCATGAACGCTCTCATCACATTGCTCCATGCCCTTGTCTTCACATAGCTACATGACACATGTCATCAGAATGCTCCATGACCCTTGTCATCACAATTATCCATGCACTGGTCAGCACAATGCTCCCTGAACCTTGTCATCAGTATGCTCCAAGCCATTGTCATCACAATGCTCCTTTACCTTTGTCATCAGAATCCTCCATGACACTTGGCATCAAAATGCTCCATGCCATTGTCATCACAATGGGCTAATACATATGTCATCACAATGCTCCGTGACACCTCTTTTCACAATACTGCCTGACCTGGTCATCACAATGCTCCATGCCCTTGTCATCACAATGCGCCATTCCAACTGTCATCGCAATAATCCATGAATCTTATTAGACCAATGCTCCATCCCCTTGTCATCACAATGCTCCATGCCCTTGTTATCACAATGTTCCAAGACCCCTGTAATCAGAATGCTCCTTGCCCCTTTTCATCAGTATGCTCTATGAGACTTGTCATCTCAAGGCTCCAAGGATTTCTCATCACAGTGCTCCAGGACCTTGTCATCACAATGCTTCACGACATTGTCATGAAAATTCTCAATGGCCCTTGTCATCATAATGCACCAAGCCGTAGTCATCACAATGCTCCATTATATTTGTCATTACAATCCTCCATTACATTTCGCATCACAATGCTCCATGCCATTGTCATCGCAATGGACCATGAGATATGTCATCACAGTGCTCCCTGACAACTGTCTTCACAATAATCCATGACCTTGTCATCATAATGCTCAATGCCTTTGTCATCACAATGCACAATGTCCACTGTCATCACAATCATCTATGAAACTTGTCAGACCAATGCTCCATGCCCCTGTCATCACAGTGCTCCATGCCCTTGTCATCACAATGCTCCATGACCCTTGTCATCACACTGCCCCGTGTCTCCAGTCATCACAATGCTTCATGACGTTTGTCATCACAACGGTCCATGCCCGCGATATCACAAGGCTCTGTGACCATTTTAACCAAAATGCTCCATGAAATTTTCATCACAATGCTCCGTGACCCTTGTCATCACAATGCTCCATGCCTTTGTCAGAACAATGCTCCATTACCTTTGTCCTCACAATGTGCCATGTGCTTTTCATCACAATGATCCACAAACTTATCATCGCTATGCTCCATAAACCTTGTAATCACAATGCTCTATGAACTTCTCATCCAAATGCTCTCTCACATGAGATATCACAATGTTCCATCACTAGTCATCACTATCCTACCTCATCCCTGTTATCACAATGTTCCATGACCCCTGTCATCACAATGCTACATCCCCTTATCTGCACAATGTTCCATGACCCCTGACATCACAATGTTCCATAAGCCCTGTCATCAAAATGCTCCATGACCCTTTTCATCCCAAAGCTCCATGACCCCTGGCATCACAATGTTCTATAACACCTGTCACCAAAATGTTCCATTACACTTTTCATCAAATTGCTGCATGACCCTGTCATCAAAATGCTCCCTGCCCTTCTCATCACAATGCACCACACCCTTGTCATCAAAATGCTCCATGACCTTTGTCATCACAAAGCTCCATAACACTTGGCATCACAATGCTCCATGTCATTGTCATCACAATGCTCCATGAACCCTCTCATCACATGGCTCCATGCCCTTGTCATCAAAAAGCACCATGACACTTGTCATCTCAATGCTCGATGCCCTTCCCATCACAATGCTCCATGCCCTTGTCATTACAATCCTCCATGACCCATGTATCACAGTGTTCCGTGCCCTTGTCATCACAATGCTCCATGCCCACTCTCATCACAATAATCCATGAAACTTTTCAGACCAATGCTCAATGACCTTCTCATCACAATGCTCCATTACCTCTATCATAACAATGCTCTATGACACCAGCCATCACAATGTTCCACGGCCTTGTCATCACAAGGCTCCATGACCCTTGTCATCACAATGCTCCAAGACACCTGTAATCACAATGCTCCATGCCCTTTTCATCACAAAGCTCCATGACGCATGTAATCAGAATGTTCCATGGCCTTCTGCTCACAATGCTCCATGCCCTTGTCATCACAATGCTCCAAGACCCCTGTAATCACAATGCTCCATGCCCCTTTTCATCAGGATGCTCCATGAAATTGTCATCACAAGTCTCCCTGGTCATCTCATCACAATGCTCCAGGACCTTGTCATCACCATGCTCCATTCCATTGTCATCACAATGCTCCATGACCCCCGTCATCACAATACTCCAGGAATATTTTCAGCCCAATTCTCCATGACCCTTGTCATCACAATGATCCATGCCCTTGTCATCCTAATGCTCCATGACCCCTGTATTCACAATGCTCCGTGACGCTTGTCATCACAATGCTCCATGACACATGTCATCACAATGCTCTATGCCATTCTCAGCACAATGCTCCATGCTCTTTTCATCACAATGCTCCATGACCCCTGTCATCACAATGCTCCGTGACTCCAGTCATCACAATGCTTCATAACATTTTTCATCACAATGGTCGATACCCGTGTTATCACAAGGCACTGTTACCTTTGTAACCACAATGCTCCATGAAATTTTCATCACAATGCTCCGTGACACTTGTCATCACAATGCTCCATGCCTTTGTTAGAAAAATGCTCCATGACACTTGTCATCACAATGTGCGACACGATTTTCATCCCAACGGTCCAGAAATTTGTCATCGCAATGCTCCATAAACCTTGTAATCACAATACTCCATTCCCTTCTCATCACAATTCTCCATTACCTCTGTCATCACAATGCACCAAGACCCCTGTAATCACAAAGCTCCATGCCCTTGTCATCACAAAGCTCCATGACGCATGTCATCAGAATGTTCCATGGCTTTCTCCACACAATGCTCAATGCCCTTGTCATCACAATGCTCCAAGACCCCTGTAATCACAATGCTCCATGCCCCTATTCATCAGAATGCTCCATGAGACTTGTCAACACAAGTCTCCATGGTCATCTCATCACAATGCTCCAGGACCTTGTCATCACCATGCTCCATTCCCTTGTCATCACAATGCTCCATGAAGCCTGTCATTCCAATACTCCATGAACATTTTCAGCCCAATGCCCCATGACCTTCTCATCACAATGCTCCAAGACCAATATCATCACAATGCTCCATGATCACTGTCATCACAACACTCAATGACACCTGACAACACAATGATCCGGGACTCTTGTCATCACAATGCTCCTTTCCCTAGTCATCACAATGCTCCATGACCCCTTTCATCACAATACTCCATGAACATTTTCAGCCCAGTGCTCCATGACCCTTGTCATCACAATGATCCATGCCCTTGTCATCCCAATGCTCCATGACCCCTGTATTCACAATGCTCTGTGACGCTTTTCATCACAGTGCCCCATGACACCTGTCATCACAATGCTCTATGCCTTTGTCAGCAAAATGCTACATGACCTTGTCATTACAATGCTCTATGTGCTTGTCATCACAATACTGCACTACCATTGTCATCACTATCCTCCATGAATCTTGGGATCCCATTGCTTCATGCCCTTGTCATCACAATGCTCCATGCTCCTTGAAATCAAAATGATCCATGACCTCTGTCATCACAATGCTCCCAAAACTTGTGATCACAGTGTTCCATAACACTTGTCATCACAATGCTCCATGATGTCTGTCATCACAATACTCCATGCCCTTTTCATCACAATGCTCCATGACCTTTGTCATCACAATTCTCAATACACTTGTAATCACAGTGCTCCCTGACACTTGTCATCAGAATGCTCCTTGAACCTTGTCACTAAAAGACTCCATGACTTTTTCATCACAATGCCCCATGCCGTTTTCATCACAATGCTCCATGCCATTGTCATCAAAATACTCCAAAAGCTTGTCTTGTCATCAAAAAGCTACATGACGCATGTCTTCAGAATGTTCCATGGCCCTGTCATCAAAATTCTCCATGCCCTTGTCATCACAATGCTCCAAGACCCTTGTAATCAAAATGCTCCATGCGTCTTTTCATCTCAATGCTCCATGAACCCTGTCATCACAATGGACCATGCCCATCCTCATAATGCTTCAGGCTATTGTCATCACAATGAAATCAAAATGCTCCATGACCTCTGTCATCACAATGCTCCAAACCCTGGTGATCACAATGTTCCATAATACTTATCATCACAACACCCCTTGACGCTCATCATCACAATTATCCATGGTCTTCTCATCACAATGCTCCATGACCTTTGTCATCACAATGCTTAATACACTTGTCATCACAATGATCCCTGACACTTGTCATCAGTATGCTCCATTAACCCTGTCATGACACGTATCCATGCCTTTTTCATCACAATGATCCATGCCATGTTAATCACAATGCTCCAAGACACCTGTAATCACAATGCTCCATGCCCTTGTCATCATAAAGCTCAATGATGCATGTCATCAGAATGCTCCATGGCCTTCTCATCACAATGCTCCATGCCCTTGTCATCACAATGCTCCACGACCCCTGTAATCACAATGCTCCATGTCCCTTTTCATCAGAATGCTCCATGAGACTTGTCATCACAAGTTTCCATTGTCTTCTCATCAAAGTGCTCCAGGAACTTGTCATCAAAATGCTCCATGATCCCTGTCATCACAATACTCCATGAACATTTTCAGCCCAATGCTCCATGACGCTTGTCATCACAATGATCCATGCCCTTGTCATCCCAATGCTCCAAGAACCCTGTATTCAAAATGCTCCGTGACGCTTGTCATCACAGTGCGCCATGACACCTGTCATCACAATGCTCCATGCCTTTGTCAGCAAAATACTACCTGACCTTGTCATTGCAATGCTCTATGCGCTTGTCATCACAATTCTCCATTCCCATTGTCATCACAGTCCTCCATGAACCTTGGGATCACATTGCTTCATGCCGTTGTCATCAAAATGCTCCATGCTCCTTGAAATCTAAATGATCCATGACTTCTGTCATCACAATGCTCCAAACCCTTGTGATCACAATATTCCATAACACTTGTCATCACAACACTCTAAGATGCCTGTCATCACATTACTCCATACCTATTTCATCACAATGCTCCATGACCTTTGTCATCACAATTCTCAATACACTTGTCATCACAATGCTCCCTGACACTTGTCATCAGAATGCTCCTTGAACCCTGTCACGAAAATGCTCCATGCCTTTTTCATCACAATGCCCATGCCGTTTTCATAACAATGATCCATGCCATTGTCATCAAAATACTCCACAAGATTGTCATCAGAATGCTCCATGACGCTTGTCATCACAATTCTCCATGCACTTGTCAGCACAATGCTCCCTGACCCTTGTCATCACAATGCTCCAAGCCATTGTCATCACAATGCTCCATTTCCATTGTCATCAGAATCCTCCATGACACTTGGCATCACAATGCTCCATGCCATTGTCATCACAATGGGCCATTACATATGTCATCACTATGCTCCCTGACACCTGTCTTCACAATACTGCATGACCTGGTCATCACAATGCTCCATGCCCTTGTCATCACAATGCCCCATTCCAACTGTCATCGCAATAATCCATGAAACTTATTAGACCAATGTTCCCTGCCCTTGTCATCACAATGCTCCATGCCCTTGTTATCACAATGCTTTATGACCCCTGTCATCACAATGCTCCATGAATCGATTCATCACAATGCTTCATGACCTTTGTCATCACAATGGTCCATGCCCTCGTCATCCACAGTCTCTGTGACATATTTAACCACAATGCTCCATGAAATTTTCATCACAGTGCCCTTTGACCCTTGTCATCACAATGCTCTATGCCTTCCTCAGCACAATGCTCCATGACCCTTGTCATCACAATGCTCCATGCGCTTGTCAGCACAATGCACCATGACCCATGTCATCACAATGCACCCTGCACTTGTCATCACAGTGTTCCACAATCTTGTCACCACAATGCTCTATAAAACTTGTCATCACAATTCTCCATGCACTTCTCATCAAAATGCTCTCTCACCACAGATATCACAATGTTACATCACTATTCATCACAATACTCCCTCACCACTGTCATCACAATGTTCCATGACTCCTGTCTTTGCAATGCTACATGCACTTATCATCACAATGTTCCATGACCACTGATATCACAATGTTCCATAACGCCTGTCATCAAAATATTCCATGACCCTTTTCATTAAATTGCTCTATGACCCTGTCATCACACTGCTCCCTGACTTCTCATCACATTGCACCACCCCTTGTCATCAAATTGCTCCATGACCTTTGTCATCTCAAAGCTCCATGACACTTGGCATCCCAATGCTCCATGCCATTGTCATCACAATGCTCCATGAACCCTCTAATCACAATGCTCCATGCCCCTTTGCATCTCAATGCTTCATGAACCCTGTCATCAAAATGCACCATGCCCATCATCATAATGCTTCAGGCTCTTGTCATCACTATGAAATAAAAATATTCGATCATCTGTCTCATCACAATTCTCCAAATCCTTGTGATCACAATGTTCTATAACACTTATCATCACAATGCCCCATGACGCTCATCATCACAATTATCCATGCTCTTCTCATCACAGTGCTCCATGACCTTTGTCATCACAATGCTCTATAAACTTGTCATCACAATGCTCCCTGACACTTGTCATCAGTATGCTCCTGGAACCCTGTCAAGACAAGGCTCCATACCATTTTCATAACAATGATCCATGCCAATTTCATCACAATGCTCCAAGACAACAGTAATCACAGTGCTCCATGCCCTTGTCGTCACAATGCTCCAAGACCCCTGTAATCACAATACTCCATGCCCCTTTTCATCAGAATGCTCCATGAGACTTCTTATTACGAGGCTCCATGGTCTCCTCATCACAGTGCTCCAGGAACCTTTCATCACAGTGTTCCATTCCCTTGTCATCACAATGCTCCATGACCCCTGTCCTCACAATACTTCCTGAACATTTTCAGTCCAATTCTCCAGGAACTTCTCATCACAATGCTTCATGATCCCTATCATCACAATGCTCCATGACCACTGTCATCACAACGCTCCATGACCCCTGACAACACAGTGATCCGGGACTCTTGTCATCACAATGCACCATTCCCTAGTCATCACAATGCTCCATGAACATTTTCAGCCCAATGCTCCATGACACTTGTCATTACAATGATCCATGGCCTTGCCATCCCTATGCTCCATGACCCCTGTAATCATAATGATCCGTGATGCTTCTCATCACAGTGCTCCATGACCCTTATCATCACAATGCTCCATGCCTGTGTCAGCAAAATGCTACATGACCTTGTCATCACAATGCTCCATTTGTTTTTCATCACAGTACTCCATTACCATTGCCATCACAATCATCCATGAACCTTGGGATCACATTGCTTCATGCCCTTGTCATCCCAATGCTCCATGCTCCTTGAAAACAAAATTATCCATGACTTCTATCATCACAATGCTCCAAACCCTTGTGATCACAATGTTCCATAGCACTTGTCATCACAACGTTCCATGATGCCTGTCATCACAATACTCCATGCCCTTTTCGTCAAAATGCTCCATGATCTTTTTCATCACCATTCTCAATTCACTTGTCATCACAATGTTCCCTGACACTTGTCGTCAGTATGCTCCTTGAAACCTGTCATGAAATGGCTTCATGCCTTTTTTATCACAATGCTCCATGCCCTTTTCATCACAATGCTCCATGACATTGTCATCACAATACTCCACAAGCTTGTCATCAGAATGCTCCATGACACTTGTCATCACAATGCTCCATGGCCACTGTCATCACAATGCTCCATACCCCTTGTCATTACTGTGCTCCATGACGCTCGTCATCACAATTATCCATGGTCTTCTCAACACAATGCTCCATGATCTTTGTCATCACAATGCTCAATACCCTTGTCATCACAATGGTCCCTGACACTTGTCATCAGTATGCTCCTTGAACCCTGTCATGACAAGGCTCCATGCCTTTTTCATCACAATGTTACATGCCCTTTCCCTCACAGTGCTCCAAGGCCCCTGTAATCACAATGTTTCTTGCCCTTGTCCTCACAAAGCTCCATGATGCATGTCATCAGAATGCTCCATGACATTCTCATCCCATTGTTCACTGCCCTTGTCATCACAATGCTCCAAGAGCCCTGTAATCACAATGTTCCATGCCCTTGTCATCACAAAGCTCCATGATGCATGTCATCAGAACGCTCCATGACATTCTCATCCCAATGTTCCATGCCCTTGTCATCACAATGCTCCAAGACCCATGTAATCACAATGCTCCATGACCCTTTTCATCAGAATGCTCCATGAGACTTGTCATCACATGGCTCCATGGTCTTCTCATCACAATGCTCCAGTACCGTGTCTTCACAATGCTCCTTGACCCCTGTCATCACAATACTCCATGAACATTTTCAGCCCAATGCTCCATGACGTTCTCATCACAATGCTCCATGACCTCTGCCATAACAATGCTCCATGACCACTGTCATCACAATGCTCCATGAACCCTGACAACACAATGATCCGGGAATCTTGTCATCAAAATGCTCCATGCCGTTGTCATCACAATGCACCAAGACCCCTGTAATCACGATGCTCCATGCCCCTTTTCATCAGAATACTCCTTGAGACTTGTCATAACAAGTCTCCATGGTATTCTCATCACAGTGCTCCAGGACCTTGTCATCACCATGCTCCATTCCCTTGTCATCACAATGCTACTTGACACCTGTCATCACAATAAACCATGAAATTTTTCAGCCCAATGCTCCACGACCTACTCATCACAAAGCTCCATGGCCAATATCATCACAATGCTCAATGACCACTGTCATCACAACACTCCATGACAACTGACAACACAATGATCCGGGACACTTGTCATCCCAATGCTCCATTCCCTAGTCATCACAATGCTCCATGACCCCTGTCATCACAACACTCCATGAACATTTTCAGCCCAGTGCTCCATGACCCTTGTCATCACAATGATCCATGACCTTGTCATCCCAATGCTCCATGACCCCTGTATTCACAGTGATCCGTGACGCTTGTCATCACAGTGCTCCATGACACATGTCATCACAATGCTCCATGCCTTTGTCAGCAAAATGCTACATAACTTTGTCATTACAATGCTCTATGCGCTTGTCATCACAATACTCCATTTCCATTGTCATCACAATCCTCCATGAACCTTGGGATCACATTGCTTCATGCCCTTGTCATCACAATGCTCCATGCTCCTTGAAATCAAAATGATCCATGACCTCTGTCATCACAATGTTCCAAACCCTTGTGATCACAATGTTCCATAACACTTGTCATCACAATAATCCATGATGCCTGTCATCACAACACTACATGCCCTTTTCATCACAATGCTCCATGACCTTTGTCACCACAATTCTCAGTACACTTGTCATCACAATGCTCCCCGACACTTGTCATCAGAATGCTCCTTAAACCGTGTCACGAAAAGGCTACATGCCTTTTTCATCACAATGCCCCATGCCGTTTTCATCACAATGCTCCGTGCCATTGTCATCAAAATACTCCACAAGCTTGTCATCAGAATGCTCCATGACACTTGTCATAACAATTCTCCATGCACTTGTCAGCACAATGCTCCCTGACACTAGTCATCACAGTGCTCCAAGCCATTGTGATCACAATGCTCCATTACCTTTGTAATCAGAATCCTCCATGACACTTGGCATCACAATGTTCCATGCCATTGTCATCACAATGGGCCATTACATATGTCATCACAATGCTCCCTGACACCTGTCTTCACAATACTGCATGACCTGGTCATCACAATGCTCCATGCCCTTGTCATCACAATGGGCCATTACATATATCATCACAATGCTCCCTGACACCTCTCTTCACAATACTGCATGACCTGGTCATCACAATGCTCCATGCACTTGTCATCACAATTCACCATTCCAAGTGTCATCACAATAATCCATGAAACATATTAGACCAATGTTCCATGCCCTTGTCATCACAATGCTCCATGCCCTTTTTATCACAATGCTCCATGACCCCTGTCATCACAGTTCTCCGTGGTTCCAGTCATCACAATGCTTCATGACCTTTGTCATCACAATGGTCCATGCCCTCGTCATCAACAATCTCTGTGACCATTTTAACCACACTACTCCATGAAATTTTCATCACAATGCTCTTTGACCCTTGTCATCACAATGCTCCATGTGCTTGTCAGCACAATGCTCCATGACAAATGTCATCACAATGTGCCATGCGCTTGTCATCACAGTGCTCCACAATCTTGTCATCACAATGCTCCTTAAAATTTGTCATCACTATGCTCCATACTCTTCTCATCAAAATGCTCTCTCATCACTGATATCACAATGCTACCTCACTATTTGTCACAATACTCCCTCACCCCTGTCATCACAATGTTTCATGACTCCTGTCATCACAATGCTACATGCACTTATCATCACAATGTTCGATGACCCCTGACATCACAATGTTCCATAACACCTGTCATCAAAAAGCTCCATGACAGTTTTCATCAAATTGCTCCATGACCCTGTCATCAGAATGTTCCCTGCCCTTCTCATCACAATGCACAACGCCCTTTCCATCAAAATGCTCCATGACCTTTGTCATCACAAAGATCCATGACCCTTGGCATGACAATGCTCCATGTCATTGTCATCACAATGCTAAATGAACGCTCTCATCACATTGCTCCATGCCCTTGTCTTCACAAAGCTCTGTGACACATGTCATAAGTATGCTCCATGGCCTTCTCATCACAATGCTCCATGCCCTTGCCATCACAATGCTTCATTACCCCATTCATAACAATGTTCCATGACCCCTCCCATCACGATGTTCCATGGCCTTGTCATCACAAAGCTCCATGACACTTCTCATCACAATGCTCCTAGAACCCTGTAATCACAATGCTCTATGCCACTATTCATTTCAATGCTCCATGAACCCTTGCATCACAATGCACCATGCCCATCATCATAATGCTTCAGTCTATTGTCATCACAATGAAAACAATATTCTCCATGACCTCTGTCATCATAATGCTCCAAATCCTTGTGATCACAATGTTCCATAACACTTATCATCACAACACCCCATGACGCTCATCATCACAATTATCCATGGTATTCTCATCACAGTGCTCCATGATCTTTGTTATCACAATGCTCAATACACTTGTCATCACAATGCTCCCTGAAACTTGTCATCAGTATGCTCCTTGAACCGTCTCATGACAAGGCTCCATGCCTTTTTCATCACAATGATCCATGCCGTCTTCATCACAATGCCCCAAGATCCCTGTAATCACAATGCTCCATGCCCTTGTCATCACAAAACTCCATGACGCATGTCATCAGAATGCTCCATGGCTTTCTCATCACATTGCTCCATGCCCTCGTCATCACAATGCACCAAGACACCTGTAATCACAATGCTCCATGCCCCTTTTCATCAGAATGCTCCATGAGACTTGTCATCACAAGTCTCCATGGTCTTCTCATCACAGTGCTCCAGGACCTTGTCATCAACATGCTCCAATCCCTTTTCATCACAGTGCCCCATGACACCTTTCATGACAATGATCCATGAACATTTTCAGCCCAGTGCTCCACGACCTACTCATCACAATGCTCCATGGCCAATATCATCACAATGCTCCATGACCACTGTCATCACAACATTCCATGACACCTGACAACACAATGATCCGGGACACTTGTCATCACAATGCTCCATTCCCTAGTCATCACAATGCTCCATGACCCCTGTCATCACAACACTCCATGAACATTTTCAGCACAGTGCTCCATGACCCTTGTCATCACAATGATCCATGCCCTTGTCATCCCAGTGCTCCATGACCCCTGTATTCACAATTATCCGTGACGCTTGTCATCACAGTGAGCCATGACACATGTCATCACAATGCTCCATGCCTTTGTCAGCAAAATGCTACATGACCTTGTCATTACAATGCTCTATGCGCTTGTCATCACAATACTCCATTTCCATTGTCATCACAATCCTCCATGAACCTTGGGATCACATTGCTTCATGCCCTTGTCATCAAAATGCTCCCTGCTCCTTGAAATCAAAATGATCCATGACCTCTGTCATCACAATGCTCCAAACTCTTGTGATCACAATGTTCCATAACACTTGTCATCACAACGCTCCATGATGCCTGTCATCACAATACTCCATGCCCTTTTCATCACAGTGCTCCATGAACTTTGTCATCACAATGCTCAATACACTTGTCATCACAATGCTCGCTGACACTTTTCATCAGAATGCTCCTTAAAACCTGTCACGAAAAGGCTCCATGCCTTTTTCATCACAATGCCCCATGCCGTTTTCCTCACAATGCTCCGTGCAATTTTCATCAAAATACTCCACAAGCTTGTCCTCAAAAGGCTCCATGACCCTTGTCATCACAATTCTCCATGCACGTGTCAGCACAATGCTCCCTGACCCTTGTCATCACAATGCTCCAAGCCATTGTCATCACAACGCTCCATTACCTTTGTCATCAGAATCCTCCATGACACTTGGCATCACAATGTTCCATGCCATTGTCATCCCAATGGGCCATTGCATATGTCATCACAATGCTCCCTGACAACTTTCTTCACAATATTACATGACCAGGTCATCACAATGCTCCATGCCCTTGTCATCACAATGCACCATTCCAACTGTCATCGCAATAATCCATGAAACTTATTAGACCAATGCTCCAGGCCCTTGTCATCACAATGCTCCATGCCCTTTTTATCACAATGCTGCATTACCCCTGTCATCACAATGCTCCGTGACTCCAGTCATCACAATGCTTCATGACCTTTGTCATCACAGTTGTCCATGCCCTCGTCATCAACAGTCTCTGTGACCTTTTTAACCACAATGTTCCATGAAGTTTTCATCACAATGCTCTTTGAACCTTGTCATCACAATGCTCTATGCCTTTCTCAGCACAATGCTCCATGACCCTTGTCATCACAATGCTCCATTCGCTTGTCAGCACAATGCTCCATGACACATGTCATTACAATGCTCCGTGACTCCAGTCATCTCAATGCTTCATAACGTTTGTCATCACAGTGGTCCATGCCCGCGTCATCACAAAGCTCTGTGACCTTTGTAACCGCAATGCTCCATGAACTTTTCATCACAATTCTCTGTGACACTTGCCATCACTATCCTCCATGTCTTTGTCAGAACAATGCTCCATGACCATTGTCTTCACAATATGCCACGCACATTTCATCACAACGGTCCACAACCTTGTCTTTGCAATGCTCCATAAATCTTGTAATCACAATGCTCCATGACCTTCTCATAAAAATGCTCTCTCAGAAGTGATATCACTGTGTTCCATCACTAGTCATCACAATACTCCCTCACCCCTGTAATCACAATGATCCATGACCCTGTCATCACACTGCTACATCCCCTTATTATCACAATGTTCCATGACACCTGCCATCAAAAACCTCCATGATCCGTTTCATCCCAAAGCCGCAAGACCCCTGACATCACAATGTTCTATAACGCCTGGCATCAAAATGTTCCATTACACTTTTCATCAAATTGCTGCATGACCCGGTTATCAAAATTCTCCCTGAACTTCTCATCACAATGCACCATGCCCTTGTCATCAAAATGCTCCATGACTTGTCATCACAATGCTCCATGAGCTTTGTCATCACAATTCTCAATACACTTGTCATCACAATGCTACCTGACACTTGTCATCAGAATGCTCCTTGAACCCTGTCACGAAAAGGCTCCATGCCTCATTCAACACAATGCCCCATGCCGTTTTCTTCACAATGCTCCATGCCATTGTCATCAAAATACTCCACAAGCTTGTCATCAGAATGCTCCATGACCCTTGTCATCACAATTCTCCATGCACTTGTCAGCACAATGCTCCCTGACCCTTGTGAGCAGAATGCTCCATTACCTTTGTCAACAGAATCCTCCATGACACTTGGCATCACAATGCTCCATGCCATTGTCATCCCAATGGGCCATTACATATGTCATCACAATGCTCCCTGACACCTGTCTTCACAATACGACATGACCTGGTCATCACAATGCTCCATGTCCTTGTCATCGCAATGCGCCATTCCATCTGTCATCACAATAATCCATGAAATGTATTAGACCAATGGTCCATGCCCTTTTCATCACAATGCTCCATGCACTTGTTATCACAAAGTTGCAAGACCCCTGTAATCAGAATGTTCCATGCCCCTTTTCATCAGTATGCTCCATGAGACTTGTCTTCACAAGGCTCCATGGATTTCTAATCACAAAGCTCCAGGACCTTGAAATCACAATGCTCCTCGACCTTGTCATGAAAATTTTCAATGGCCCTTGTCATCATAATGCTCCAAGCCCTGGTCATCACAATGCTCCATTATATTTGTCATCACAATCCTCCATTACATTTGGCATCTCAATGCTCCCTGACATTGTCATTGCAATGGACCATGACATATGTCATCACAGTGCTCCCTGACACCTGTCTTTACAATACTCCATGACTTCTCATCACAATGATCCATGCCCTTGTCATCCCAATGCTCCATGAACCCTGTATTCACAATGCTCCGTGACCCTTTTCATCACAGTGCTCCATGACACCTGTCTTCACAATACTCCATGACCTTCTCATCACAATGCTCCATGCCCTTGTCCTTACAATCCTCCATGAACCATGTATCACAGTGTTCCATGCCCTTTTCATCACAATGCTCCATGCCCAATCTCATCACAATAATCCATGAAATATTTCAGACCAATGCTCAATTCCCTTCTCATAACAATGTTCCATTACCTCTGTCATAACAATGCTCCATGACCACTGCCATCACAACGTTCCATTACACTTTTCATCAAAATGCTGCATGACCCCGTCATCAAAATGCTTCCTGCCCTTCTCATCACAATGCACCATGCCCTTGTCATCAAAAGGCTCCATGACTTGTCATCACAATGCTCCATGCATTTGTCAGCAAAATTCTACATGACCTTGTCATTAGAAAGCTCTATGCGCTTGTCATTACAATGCTCCAAGAACCCTGTAATCACAATGTTCCATGCCATTTTTCATCTCAATGCTCCATGAACCGTGTCATCACAATGCACCATGCCCATTATCATAATGCTTCAGGCTATTGTCATCACAATGAAATCAAAATTCTCCCTGAACTCTGTCATCATAATGCTCCAAACCCTTTTGATCACTATGTTTCATAACACTTATCATCACAACACCGCATGACGATCATCATCACAATTATCCATGGTCTTCTCATCACAATGCTCCATGATCTTTGTCATCACAATGCTCAATACACTTGTCATCACAATGCTCCCTGACACTTGTCGTCAGTATGCTTCTTGAACCCTGTCATGACAAGGCTCCATGCCTTTTTCATCACAGTGATCCATTCCCTTTTCATCACAATGCTCCAAGACCCCTGTAATCACAAAGCTCTATGCCCTTGTCATCACAAAGCTCCATGACGCAAGACATCAGAATGCTCCATGGCCTTCTCCTCACAACGCTAGATGTCATTGTCATCACAGTGCTCCATGAACCCTCTCATCACATTGCTTCTTGCCCTTGACATTACAATCCTCCATGACCCATGTATCACAGTGTTCCGTGCCCTTTTCATCACAATGCTCCATGCCCAATCTCATCACAATAATCCATGAAATATTTCAGACCAATGCTCAATTCCCTTCTCATAACAATGTTCCATTACCTCTGTCATAACAATGCTCCATGACCATTGCCATCACAATGATCCACGGCCTTGTCATCACAAGGCTCCATTACCCATGTCTTCGCAATGCTCCAAGACACCTGTAATCAAAATACTCCATGACCTTGTCATAACAAAGCTCCATGATGCATGTCATCAATAGGTTCCATGGCCTTCTCTTCACAATGTTCCATGCCCTTGTCATCACAGTGTTCCAAGACCCCTGTAATCACAATGCTCCATGCACATTTTCATCTCAATGATCCGTGAACCCTGTCATCACAATGCACCATGCCCATCATCATAATGCTTCATGCTATTGTCATCACAATGAAATGAAATTGCTCCATGGCCTCTGTCATAACAATGCTCCAAACCATTGTGATCACAATATTCCATAACACTTGTCATCACAGTGCCCCATGACACTCGTCATCACAATTATCCATGGTCTTCTCATCACAATGCTCCATGAACTTTGTCATCACAATGCTCAATACACTTGTCATCAAAATGCTCCCTGACACTTGTTGTCTGTATGCTCCTTGAACCCTGTCATGACAAGTCCCCATGCCTTTTTCATCACAATGTTCCATGCTCTTTTCATCACAATGCTCCAAGAACCCTTTAAACACAATGCTCTATGCCCTTGTCATCACAAAGCTCAATGAAACATGTCTTCAGAGTGCTCCTTGGCCTTCTCCTCACAATGCTCCATGCCCATGTCATCACAATGATCCAAGACCCCTGTAATCACAATGGTCCATGCCCCTTTTCATCAGTATGCTCCATGAGATTTATCATCACAAGTCTCTATGGATTTCTCATCACAATGCTCCAGGACCTTGTAATCACAATTCTTCACGACATTGTTCTGAACATTCTCAATGGCCCTTGTCATCATAATGCTCCAAGCCCTAGTCATCACAATGCTCCATTATATTTGTCATCACAATCCTCCATTATATTTGGCATCACAATGCTCCCTGCCATTGTCATTGCAATGGACCATGACATATGTCATCACAATGCTCCCTGACACCTGTCTTCAAAATACTCCATGACCTTCTCATCACAAGAATCCATGTCCTTGTCATCAAAATGCACCATGTCCAATGTCATCAAAATAATATATGAAACTTGTCAGACCAATGCTACATGCCCCTGTCACCACAATGCTCCATGCCCTTGTCATCACAATGCTCCATGACCACTGTCATCACAATGCTCCATGACTCCAGTCATCACAATGCTTCATAACATTTGTCATCACAATGGTCCATGCCCGCGTCATCACAAGGCTCTGTGACCTTTATAACCACAATGCTCCATGAACTTTTCATCACAATGCTCCGTGACCCTTGTCATAAAAATGCTCCATGCGTTTGTCAGAAAAATGCTCCATGACCCTTGTCATCACAATGTGCTACGTGATTTTCATCACAACGATCCACAAAATTGTCATGGTAATGCCCCATAAACCTTGTAATCACAATGCTCCATGCCTTTCTCATCACATTGCTCCATTACTCCTGTCATAACAATGCTCCATGACCCCTGCCATCACAATTTTCCACGGCCTTGTCATCACAAGGCTCCATGACCCTTGTCATCACAATGCTCCAAGACCCCTGTAATCACAATGCTCCATGCCCTTGTCATCACAAGGCTCCGTGACACATGCCATCAGAATGTTCCACGTCCTTCTCATCAAAATGCTCCATGCCCTTGTCATCACAGTGCTCCAAGACTCCAGTAATCACAATGCTCCATGCCCCTTTCATCTCAATTCTCCATGAAACCTGGCATCACAGTGCACCATGCCCATCATCATAATGCTTCCGGCAATTGTCAGCACAATGAAATCAATATTCTCCATGACCTCTGTCATCACAATGCTCCATGACCCCTGCCATCACAGTAATCCATGAACATTTTCAGCCCAGTGCTCCATGACCCTTGTCATCACAATGATCCATGCCCTTGTCATCCCAATGCTCCAAGACCCCTGTATTCACAATGCTCCGTGACGCTTTTCATCAGAGTGCTCCATGACACCTGTCATCACAACGCTCCACGCCACTGTCAGCAAAAAACTCCACAAGCTTATCATGAGAATGTTCCATGACCCTTGTCATCACAATTCTCCATGCACTTGTCAGCACAATGCTCCCTGACCCTTGTCATCACAATGCTCCAAGCCATTGTCATCACAATGCTCCATAACCTTTGTCATCAGAATCCTTCATGACACTTGGCATCACAATGCTCCATGCCATTGTCATCACAATGGGCCATTACATATGTCATCACAATGCTCCCTAACTCCTGTCTTCACAATACTGCATGACCCGGTCATCTCAATGCTCCATGCCCTTGTCATCACAATGCGCCATTTCAACTGTCATTGCAATAATCCATGAAACTTATTACACCAATGTTGCATGCCCTTGTCATCACAATGCTCCATGCCCTTGTTATCACAATGCTCCATGACCCCTGTCATCACAATGCTGCGTGATTCCAGTCATCACAATGCTTCATGACCTTTGTCATCACAATGGTCCATGCCATCGTCATCAACAGTCTCTGTGACCTATTTAACCACAATGCTCCATGAACTTTTCATCACAATGCTCTTTGACCCTTGTCATCACAATGCTCCTTGTGCTTGTCAGCACAATGCTCCATGACACATGTCATCACAATGCACCATGCACTTGTCATCACAGTGCTCCACAAACTTGTCATCACAATGCTCCTTAAAATTTGTCATCACAATGCTCCATTCACTTCTCATCAAAATGCTCTCTCACCACTGATATCACAATGCTACATCACTATTGGTCACAATACTCCCTCACCCCTGTCATCACAGTGTTCCATGACTCCTGTCATCACAATGCTACATGCACTTATCATCACAATGTTCAATGACCCCTGACATCACAATGTTCCATAACACCTGTCATCAAAATATTCCATGACACTTTTCATCAAATTGCTCCATGACCCTGTCATCAGAATGCTCCCTGCCCTTCTCATCACAATGCAAAACGCACTTGCCTTCAAAATGCTCAATGACTTTGTCATCACAAATTTCCTTGACATTTGGCAACACAATGCTCCATGTCATTGTCATCACAATGCTCCATGAACGCTCTCATCACATTGCTCCATGCCCATGTCTTCACAAAGCTCCATGACACATGTCTTCAGAATGCTCCATGGCCTTCTAATCACAATGCTCCATGCCGTTGCCATCACAATGCTACATTTCCCCTGTGAGAACAATGCTCCATGACCCCTGCCATAACAATGTTCCATGGCCTTGTCATCACAAAGCTCCATGACCCTTCTCATCACAATGCTCCAAGAACCCTGTAATCACAATGCTCTATGCCCCTTTTCATCTCAATGATCCATGAACCCTGTCATCACAATGCACCATGCCCATCATCATAATGCTTCATGCTATTGTCATCACAATGAAATCAAAATGCTCCATGACCTCTGTCATAACAATGCTCCAAACCCTTGTGATCACAATATTCCATAACTCTTGTCATCACAATGCCCCATGACACTCGTCATCACAATTATCCATGGTCTTCTCATCACAATGCTCCATGACCTTTGTCATCACAATGCTCCCTTACACTTGTTGTCTGTATGCTCCTTGAATCCTGTCATGACAAGGCTCCATGCATTTTTCATCACAATGATCCATGCCCTTTATATCACAATGATCCAAGACCCTTGTAATCACAATGCTCCATGCCCTTGTCATCACAAAGCTGAATGACGCATGCCATCAGAATGCTCCATGGTCTTCTCCACACAATGCTCCATGCCCTTGTCATCACAATGTTCCAAGAGCCCTGTAATCACAGTGCTCCATGCCCCTTTTCATCAGTATGCTCCATGAGAATTGTCATCACAAGGCTCCATGGATTTGTTATCACAGTGCTCCAGGATCTTGTCATCACAATGCTTCTCGTCCTT
The DNA here is from genome assembly GCF_964341445.2 of Mesoplodon mirus. Lineage (NCBI taxonomy): Eukaryota > Metazoa > Chordata > Mammalia > Artiodactyla > Ziphiidae > Mesoplodon > Mesoplodon mirus. The sequence continues at coordinate 1,885,303 of NW_028295750.1, forward strand.
GTCATGAAAATTTTCAGTGGCCCTTGTCATCATAATGCTCCAAGCCCTAATCATCACAATGTTCCTTTATATTTGTCATCACAATTCTCCATTACATTTGGCATCACAGTGCTCCATGCCATTGTCACCGCAATGGATCATGATATATGTCATCACAATGCTCCCTGACACCTGTCTTCACAATATTCCCTGACCTCTTCATCACAATTCTCCATGCCCTTTTCCTCACAATGCACCATGCCCACTGTCCTCACAATAATCTATGAGACTTCTCAGACCAATGCTCCATGCCCCTGTCATCACAATGCACCATGCCCTTGTCATCACAATGCTCCATGAACCCTGTCATCACAATGCTCCGTGACTCAAGTTGTCTCAATGATTTATAACGTTTGTCATCATAATAGTCCATGCCCGCTTCATCCCAAGGCTCTCTGACCTTTGTAACCAAAACGCTCAATGAACATTTCATCACAATTCTCTGTGACCCTTGTCATCACAATGCTCCTTGTCTTTGTCAGAACAATGCTCCATGACCATTGTCTTCACAATGTGCCACGCGCATTTCATCACAACGGTCCACAATATTGTCATTGCAATGCTCCATAAGCCTTGTAATCACAATGCTCCATGCACTTCTCCTCAAAATTCTCTCTCACCAGAGATATCACAGTGTTCCATCACTAGTCATCACAATACTCCCTCACTCTTGTAATCACAATGTTCCATGACCCTGTCATCACACTGCTACATCCACTTATCTTCACAATGTTCCATGACCCCTGTCATCAAAATGCTCCATGACCCTTTTCATCCTAAAGATCCAAGCCCCCTGACATCAAAATGTTCTATAACACATGGCATCAAAATGTTCCATTACACTTTTCATCAAATTACTGCATGACCGGGTCATCAAAATGCTCCCTGACCATCTCATCACAATGCATCATGCTCTTGTCATCAAAATGCTCCATGACTTGTCATCACAAAGCTCCATGACACTTGGAATCACAATGCTCTATGTCATTGTCATCACAATGCTCCATGAACCCGCTCATAATATTGCTCAATGCCCTTGTCATCACAAAGCTCCATGACACTTGTCATCACAATGCTCGATGCCCTTCTCATCACAATGCTCCATGCACTTGTCATTAAAATCCTGCATGACCAATGTATCATAGTGTTCTGTACCCTTGTCATCACAATATTCCATGCCCACTCTCATCACAATAATCCATGAAACTTTTCAGACCAAAGTTCCATGCCCATCTCATCACAATGCTCCATTATCTCTGTCATAACAATGAACCATGACCCCTGCCATCACAATGTTCCACGGCCTAGTCATCTCAAGGTTCCATCACACTTGTCATCACAATGCTGAAGACCCCTGAAATCACAATGCTCCATGCCCTTGTCATCACAAAGCTCCATGACGCATGTCATCAGAATGTTCCATGGCCTTCTCATCACCATGCTCCATGCCCTTGTCATCACAATGCTCCAAGACCCTTGTAAACACAATGCTCCATGCCCCTTTTCATCTCAATGCTCCATGAACCCTGTCATCACAATTCACTATGCCCATCATCATAATGCTTCAGGCTATTGTCATCACAATGAAATCAATATTTTCCATGACCTCTGTCATCATAATGCTCCAAACCCTTGTGAACACAATGTTCCATAACACTTATCATCACAACACCCATGACGCTCATCATCACAATTATCCATGGTCTTCTCATCACAATGCTCCATGATCTTTGTCATCACAGTGCTTAAAACACTTGTCATCACAATGCTCCCTGACACTTGTCGTCAGTATGCTCCTTGAACCCTGTCATGACAAGGCTCCATGCCTTTTTCATCACAATAATCTATGCCCTTTACTTCACAATGTTCCAAGATCCCTGTAATCACAATGCTCCATGCCCTTGTCATCAAAATGCTCCATGACGCATGTCATCAGAATGCTTCATGGCCTTCTCATCACAATGCCCCATGCCTTTGTCATCACAATGATCCAAGACCCCTGTAATCACAATGCCCCATGCCCCTTTTCATCAGAATTCTCTATGAGACTTGTCATCACAAGTCACCATGGTCTTCTCATCACAATGCTCCAGGACTTGTCATCACCATGCTCCATTCCCGTGTCATCACAATGCTCCTTGACCACTGTCATTACAATAATCCATGAACATTTTCAGCCCAATGCTCCACGACCTATTCATCGCAATGCTCCATGGCCAATATCATCACAATGCTCCATGACAACTGTCAATACAACACTCCATGACACCTGACAACACAATGATCCGGGACTCTTGTCATCACAATGCTCCATTCCCTAGTCATCACAATGCTCCATGACCCCTGTCATCAAAACAATACATGAACATTTTCAGCCCAGTGCTCCATGACACTTGTCATCACAATGATCCATGCCATTGTCATACCAATGCTCCATGAACCCTGTATTCACAATGCTCCGTGACGCATTTCATCACAGTGCTCCATGACACATGTCATCACAATGCTCCATGCCTTTGTCAGGAAAATGCTACATGACCTTGTCATTACAATGCTCTATGCGCTTGTCATCACAATACTCCATTTCCATTGTCATCACAATGCTCCATGAACCTTGGGATCACATTGCATCATGCCAATGTCATCACAATGCTCCATGCTCCTTGAAATCTAAATGATCCATGACCTCTGTCATTACAATGCTCCAAACCCTTGTGATCACAATGTTCCATAACACTTGTCATCACAATGCTCCATGATGCCTGTCATCACAATACTCCATGCCCTTTTCATCACAATGCTCCATGACCTTTGTCATCACAATTCTCAATACACTTGTCATCACAATGCTCCCTGACACTTGTCATCAAAATGCTCCTTGAACCCTGTCACGAAAGGCTCCATGCCTCTTTCATAACAATGCCCCATGCCGTTTTCATCACAATTCTCCATGCCATTGTCATCAAAATACTCCACAAGCTTGTCATCAGAATGCTCCATGACCCTTGTAATCACAATGCTCCAAGCCATTGTCATCACAATGCTCCATTACTTTTGTCATCAGAATGCTTCATGACACTTGGCATCACAATGCTCCATGGCATTGTCATCACAGTGGGCCATTACATATGTTATCACAATGTTCCCTGACACCTGTCTTCACAATACTGCATGACCTGGTCATCACAAAGCTCCATGCCCTTGTCATCACAATGTGCCATTCCAACTGTCATCGCAATAATCCATGAAACATATTAGACCAATGTTCCATGCCCTTGTCATCACCATGCTCCATGCCCTTGTTATCACAATGCTCCATGACCCCTGTCATCACAATGCTCCGTGACTCCAGTCATCACAATGCTTCATGACGTTTGTCATAACAGTGGTCCATGCCCTCGTCATCAACAGTCTCTGTGACCTTTTTAACCACAATGATCCATGAACATTTCATCACAATTCTCTGTGACCCTCGTCATCACAATGCTCCATTTATTTGGGAGAACTATGCTCCAAGACCATTGTCTTCAAAATGTGCCACGCGCATTTCATCACAACGGTCCACATACTTGTCATTGTCATGCTCCATAAACATTGTAATCACAATGCTCCATGCACTTCTCATCAAAATGCTCTCTCACCACTGATATCACAATGCTACATCACTATTTGTCACAATACTCCCTCACCCCTGTCATCACAGTGTTCCATGACTGCTGTCATCACAATGCTACATGCTCTTATCATCACAATGTTCGATGACCCCTGACATCACATTGTTCCAGAACACCTGTCATCAAAATGTTCCATGACACATTTCATCAAATTGCTCCATGACCCTGTCATCAGAATGTTCCCTGCCCTTCTCATCACAATGCACAACACACTTGCCATCAAAATGCTCCATGACTTTTGTCATCAAAAAGATCCATGACCCTTGGCATCACAGTGCTCCATGGGATTGTCATCACAGTGTTCCATGAACGCTCTCATCCCATTGCTCCATGCCCTTGTCTTCACAAAGCTCCATGACACATGTCATCAGAATGCTCCATGACCTTCTCATCACAATGCTCCATGTCCTTGCCATCACAATGCTCCATTACCCCTTTCATAACAATGCTCCATGACCCCTGCCATCACTATGTTCCATGGCCTTTTCATCACAAAGCTCCATGACCCATCTCATCACAATGCTCCAAGAACCCTGTAATCACAATACTCTATGCCCCTTTTCATCTCAATGATCCTTGAACCCTGTCATCACAATGCACCATGCCCATCATCATAATGCTTCATGCTATTGTCATCAGAATGAAATCAAAATGCTCCATGAGTTCTGTCATAACAATGCTCCAAACCCTTGTGATCACAATATTCCAAAACACTTGTCATCACAATGCCCCTTGACGCTCGTCATCACAATTATACATGGTCTTCTCATCAAAATGCTCCATGATATTTGTCATAAAAATTCTCAAATACACGTGTCATCACAATGCTCCCTGACACTTGTCGTCAATATGCTCCTTGAACCCTGTCATGACAAGGCTCCATGCCATTTTCATCACAATGATCCATGCCATTTTCATCACAATGCTCCAAGACCCATGTAATCACAATGCTCCATGCCCTTGTCATCACAATGCCCCAAGGCCCGTGTGATCACAATACTCCATGCCCCTTTTCATCAGAATGCTCCATGAGACTTGTTATTACAAGGCTCCATGGTCTTCTCATCACAATGCTCCAGGAACTTTTCATCACAGAGCTCCATTCCCTTGTCATCACAATGCTACATGACCCCTGTCCTCACAATACTTCCTGAACATTTTCAGTCCAATTCTCCAGGAACTTCTCATCACAATGCTTCATGATCCCTATCATCACAATGCTCCATGACCACTGTCATCACAATGCTCCATGACCCCTGACAACACAGTGATGCGGGACTCTTGTCATCACAATGCTCCATTCCCTAGTCATCACAGTGCTCCACGAACATTTTCAGCCCAATGCTCCATGAGACTTGTCATCACAATTATCCATGGCCTTGCCATCCCTATGCTCCATGAACCCTGTAATCACAATGATCCGTGATGCTTCTCATCACAGTGCTCCATGACCCTTATCATCACAATGCTCCATGCCTGTGTCAGCAAAATGCTACATGACCTTGTCATCACAATGCTCCATTTGCTTGTCATCACAATACTCCCTTACCATTGTCATCACAATGCTCCATGAAACTTGGGATCACATTGCTTCATGCCGTTGTCATCACAATGCTCCATGCACCTTGAAAAAAAAATGATCCATGACTTCTACCATCACGATGCTTCAAACCCTTGTGATCACAATGTTCCATAACACTTGTCATCACAATGCTCCATGATGCCTGCCATCACAATACTCCATGCCCTTTTCGTCAAAATGCTCCATGATCTTTTTCATCACCATTCTCAATACACTTGTCATCACAATGTTCCCTGACACTTGTCGTCAGAATGCTCCTTGAAACCTGTCATGAAATGGCTTCATGCCTTTTTTATCACAATGCTCCATGCCCTTTTCATCACAATGTTCCATGCCATTGTCGTCACAATACTCCACAAGCTTGTCATCAGAATGCTCCATGACACTTGTCATCACAATGCTCCATGGCCACTGTCATCACAATGCTCCATACCCCTTGTCATTACTGTGCTCCATGACGCTCGTCATCACAATTATCCATGGTCTTCTCATTACAATGCTCCACGCCCTTGTCATCAAAATGCTCCATGACCTTTGTCATCACAATGCTCCATGGCCACTCTCATCACAATGCTCCATTCCCCTTGTCATTACAGTGCTCCATGACGCTCGTCATCACAATTATCCATGGTCTTCTCATCACAAAGCTCCACGGTCTTGCCATCACAATGCTCCTTGCCCTGGTCATCACAATGCTCCATGTCCCCTGTCATCACAATTCTCCTCGTTCTTGGCATCACTGTGCACCATGACACTTCTCATCACCGTGTTACATGATTTGTCATCACAATTCTCTATGCACTTGTCATCGCAATGCTCCATGACCCCTGTCATAGGAAGCTCCATGTGCTTGTCATCACAATGCTTCATGAACTTGTCATCAAAATTCTCAGTGGCCCTTGTCATCACAATGATCCATGCCCTTGTCATCACGATGCTCCATGTCCATTGTCATCACAATGCTCCAAGCCCTTGTCATCAAAATGCTCCATTACATTTGTCATCACAATCCTCCATGACACTTGGCATCACAATATTCCATTCCATTGTCATCGCAATGGACCATGACATATGTCATCTCAATGCTCCCTGAGACCTGTCTTCAAAATACTCCATGACCTTCTCATCACAATGCTCCATGCCTTTGTCATCACATTGCACCATGCCCACTGTCATCACAATAATCCATGAAACATGTCAGGCCAAAGCTCCATGCCCCTGTCATCACAATGCTCATTGCCTTTTCATCACAATGCTCTATGACCCCTGTCATCACAGTGCTCCGTGACTCCAGTCATCACAATGCTTCATGACCTTTGTCATCACAATGGTCCATGCCCTCGTCATCACAAGGCTCTGTGACCTTTGTTACCAAAATGCTCCATGAAATTTTCATCACAATGCTCGGTGACTCTTGTCATCACATTGCTCCATGCCTTTGTCAGCACAAAGCTCCTTGACGCAAGTCATCAGAATGCTCTATGACATTCTCATCCCAATGTTCCATGCCCTTGTCATCACAATGCTCCAAGACCCCTGTAATCACAATGCTCCATGACCCTTTTCATCAGAATGCTCCATGAGACTTTTCATCACATGGCTCCATGGTCTTCTCATCACAATGCTCCAGTACCTTGTCATCACAGTGTTCCTTGACCGCTGTCATCAAAATACTCCATGAACATTTTCAGCCCAATGCTCCATGACGTTCTCATCACAATGCTCCATGACCTCTGTCATCAAAATGCGCCATGACGACTGTCATCTCAATGCTCCATGAATCCTGACAACACAATGATCCGGGAATCTTGTCATCAAAATGCTCCATTCCCTTGTCATCCCAATGCTCCATGAACCCTGTAATCACAATGCTCCATGACGCTTGTCATCACAGTGCTCCATGAACCTTGTCATCACAATGCCTTTGACAGCAAAATGATACATAATCTTGTCATCACAATGCTCCATACACTTGTCATCACAATCCTCCATGACCCTTGGGATCATATTGCTTTATGCCCTTGTCATCTCTATCTTGCCTTTCTGGTTTTTACAGATTTTCGGATGTCCTTTTGGACCGGTGGGAAGTGAAAATTCTTTGTAGTGTGGATTTGCATTGCACGCTTGCTTGATTGGCCAAAAAGGTCCTATGCCTTTTCTCTTGAATATATTCAGGAGAAAAGTCATACGCTGGTTTTGGCCAAGTGCATCATTCTCGAAGTTGTGATGCCTTTCCTGTGCTTTAAAGGCGATTCCAATTTACCTCTTGAAATATGTTTTGTGCAATTCTGCCTCATTTTCAAGTCCGCTTTGTTGCCTTCCCTCAACAGATTTTTGGAAGAGAGTAGTCCTTTATAACTCTGCAGGTTTTTGATTTGCTTTGCCCCTGAGCTCCAATTTTCAAATCCCATTTTTGGGAGCTGACCGCAAATCCACAATTTTGCTTCAGGAACTATACTGGTTCCAGGGGTGGCTATACTGGTTCCCTGTGGGTGGCTGAGGCTTTGGTTAATTCTTCTTCCTGACGGGAATTTAGAGTGACATGTGTCCGTCCAAAGGCCTACATCTACTCTCTGATTGGTTCTCCCTCTTCCCTTTCATCCTCTGCACAATTAGCAAACTGTGCGAACCAGGAGGTTATAGGGGATGACTCTCCTAAGTTGGGAGATTGATAGTAAAGTAGTTGGAATGCCAAACTGTAGCACAAGGAGAGGAAAAAGTAGGAGACTTTCAGAAACCTTTCGCCATCACAGGGTGTCCATTTTCTAGGTTTCCCATACATGTTATAACTGTAGTGATATTCCCTTCTACCTGGAAATTTGGGACCCATGGAATGGTGGCATGCATTACTACTTTAAAGGGTCTGCATTTTCTCTCCCAATCTCACCAGTCCTCTCAGTCCCAAGTGTCCAGCCTTATGTCTCATCCAGCTGTCTTTGCAGATAGGGTCATTCTAGGTTTCATCAGAACCCCTGAAGGAATTGTGTAAGAATTTCGCTGTTTTTTTGTTTTGTTTTTGAAATTCATTTTTATAATGGGGTTGAGCTGATTTTCCCTGACGTGTTTATGCCGGTCTAGACACACTTGATTCCCTTACAGAGGCATATCAATACATAGGTTTTAAGATTCTTACTAATCAGATATATTCCTCTGTGGGGAATAGGGGTTTTGAGTCCCGTTCACTGAGGAAGGTGTAGGTCTTGTCTATTCTGTATTTGGTTTATGGAATGGTACCTGTGCTAATATCAAACTCTGGTTTTATGCATCACCCCACCTCTCCTTTCCCCTTAAGGAGGCATGAGTGTTTTCTAAATATGAGACGCTGCTCTCTTTCCTAATTCAGTTCATGTGTTGTGATGTTGACATTCCCTCTCTAAGTGATATCTTATGATAAGATTCTTTTTCTGTGTGACTAATTTCCCTTAGAATCATCATACCTAAATCCTCTCATTATGCTGCTACTGGCCTTATGACATTGATTTCACGTCTGAGTGATATTCCGTTGTACAAAATTACCACAAGTTCTTTATGCATTTCTCTTTTTCCAGGGATACTTTAGGTGTACCGAAGTTGAGGTTCTTGTATGCAGAGCAGCCCTAAACTTTGGGGTGCCTGTGTCTTGTTGATATTTAGTCTTCCCAAGTTATATGTCCATGAGTTGAAGTCCCCTTTGTTCGGGGGCTTTGTATTTTAGATGTTTTAGGAAACAGCATACACTTCTTCAGAGTAGCTCTTGGATATTTATACCCCACCCATCAGCGTGACTAGTCTCCCTGTTTTCCATGGCCTCTCCTGAATTTTTGATTTGTACACATTTTTTGGATGGCCTTTCTGAGCAGTGGAAATTGAGACTTCTTTATTGTGCGGATTTGCATTTCCCTCTTGCTTGGTTGGCCAAAAACTCTGTATGTGTTTTTTTCCTGAAGATATTCACGAAAAAAATGCATACACCCTTTTGCCCAACTGCATCATTTTAGAAATTCTGCTGCTTTTCACATGCTTTAAATGTGAGTACAATCTACCTTTTGAAAAATGTTTCCTGCAATTCTGTCTCTCATTCAGAACCTCTTCGTTGCCTTACCTGAATATATTTTTGGACGTTGGTTATCATTTATATCTTTGCAGGTCTTTGAATTGTCTGCTCCTGAGCTCCATTTTGCAACTCGCATTTTTTGTGAGCTGACCACCAAACCATAGGATTGATTCCGGCCCTATTCTGATCCTGGGGAGGCAGGCTGAGCCTTTGGTTAATTCTTCTTCCTAATGGGAAATTAGAGTGACATGTGCCTGTCAAAACTCCTACAGCTAATCTCTCATTGGTTCCTCCTCTTCCCATTTATCCTCTGCAAAAAATTGCAAACTGTGTGAAACAGGAAGTTAAAGGTGCTGATTCTCCAAGTGGGGAGATTGTTATTAATGTGGCTGGAATGGCGAACCCCAGCACCAGGAGATCAAAAATGAAGTGCATTTTAGACACCCCTCCTGAGCACACGGTGTACATTCATCTCAGTTTCCCAGGCATGTTTTCCCTGTCAGAAGATTCCCTTGAAACTGCAGATTTGGGACCCATGGAATGGGTACCAGGCAGTATTACTTTAAAAGGTCTGCATTTCCTCACCCAGCTTCTCTAACATCTCTTAGCGTGCATAGCTTCCAGCCTTATATATCATCCTGCTGTGGGTCTACATGTGTTCAATCCATGTTACATCATAGCCCTTCAACAAAAGTTGTAAGAAATTTTGTCTGTCTCACTGTTTTTATAAATATATTTAAATTTATTTTTATATTGGTTACAGCTGATTTTCAAAGCTCTGTTTTTTGCTGCTGTACATCCACTTGATTCATGTACTGTGAGACAACAATACATTCTTTCTCAGATGCTTCCGAGTCATATGTATTATTTTCCAGTGACTTGAGTGGACTGAGTGCAGTTCTTTGAGGTACCGTGTAGGCCTTGCCAGTTATTCAATTTGGTACTTGGAATGGTATCTTTGCTAATTTCAACCTCCAGGATAATACCTCACCATTCCCCACCTTTCCCATTTAGCAGCCTTATGTCTATTTTCTACATATTTGACTATGTTTCTGTTTTGTAGTTTATTTCATGTGTAGCCATTTTTGATTCCACCTTTAAGTGACATCTTATGATATGTGTCTTTTTCTTTCTGACATGTGTCACTTAGAATGATCGTATGTAACTCCTCCAGAGTTGTTCCAACTGGCCTTATTTCATTGATTTCTGGATGAGTAATATTCCACTCTACATAAGTACCCCATCTCTTTTATCCATTTTATCCTTCCAGGGACATTATGTTATATCCAAGTGGAGGCCCTTTTTAACAGAGAGGTGGTAAACGTCGTGGTGCCTGTTTTCTGTCATTTTTTGTTTTTCCCAAGGTATACGCCCATGAGTGCAAGTGCCCTATGCTCTGTAGCTCAGTTTTCAGATGTTTTAGGAAACACAATACACTTCTCCAGAGTGGCCGTTGGCAAATTGCATTTCCACTATCAGCCTCACAGGGCTCCCTTTTCTCCTCACCCTGTCCTGCATTTCTGGTGTTTACACTTTATGTGGATGGCCCTTCTGACTGATGTGAAGTGATACATTTTGTAGTATTGATTTCCAGTGCCCACCTGTTTGGTTGGATAAAAAGTGTGTATGGCCTTTACTTGAATATATTAAGAAAAAAATGCATACGCCCTTTTGGGCCAAGTGCATCATTGGCGATGTTCAGCCCCTTTTCTTGTGCTTTAATGGGGAGTCCTTTCTACCTCTTCAAATCTGTTTCCTGCCACTCCCCCTTGCTTACAAGTCCTTTTCTGTGACTTACCTCAAGACATTTTTCAACAATAGATATTTTCAACTCTGCAGTTTCATGAATTTTAGTGCCCCTGAGTTCCATTTTTCAACTTGTGTTTTTGGAAACTTGACAAAAAACAGCGGGATTTCCTCTAGCCCTATTCTCTTTCCGTGGTCAATTCTAGCCTTTGATTAATTTGTCTTCCGGATTGGAAATTAGAGTGGCATGTGCCTGTCCGAACACCTAAGATTTGTCTCTAAATTTTTCTCATCCTTCCACTTCATCCTCTGGACAAATTCCAAACTGTGTGCAACAGGATGTTGACGGTGCTGATATCCCCAAGTGAGGAGATTGTTAGGAAAGATGCTGGAGGGGTGAACCCGAGCACCAGGCGATGAGGAGATGAGGTGCCTTTTCCAAACTCTTTCCGATCAAACGGTATACCATCCTCTAGGTGTGACAGGCATGTTTTAGCTGTAGGAAGGGTCCCGTGCATGGAAGGAGAACACCAGGGATTTTTCCAAATCAGTGGCTCCCCGAACCACAAACTGGGGAATTTTTAAGCTACGGCTACACGTATGTCCATTAAGGGCCTTGGGAAATAGGCAGAGCCCAACTTTAGATGATTGAAATCTTCAGGGTCAGAAGCGCTCACCATCGGCCTTGCTTAGGTTACATTTTATCTGTCATTGATAGATGATGTCAATAAAAAAATATCGATTCTTTTTCAGATTATTTCCCCTTATAGGTTATTGCAAAATATTCAGTGTAGTTCCCTGTGCTATACAGTAGTTCCTTGTTGATGATCTATTTTATACATAGCAGTGTGTATGTGTTAATCCCAAACTGTTAATTTATCCCTTTTCCTACCTTTCCCCTTTGGTAATAATAAATTATAAGATTTTATACTTCTCAGAAATGGGGGAGCTGAAAGAGTGGTATCCTTTTCAATGGAAAAGCATTCAAAACAAGATTGAAGCTTCAGCCAATAGTATTCGATGTACAACCATGGAAATAAATCACTTCATTTCTCTAATGTTGACCTGACAAATAAGACAGACGTCTTCACTGAACTTGCTTATAGTAAAGTGATGGAAATACCAAATGTAAGTCTTAGAAAAATCTTATTTTACACGAGCATTATACACTGCTCTATGTTAACTACAGTTTGGCTCACACATCTGTTCATTGAAGTTACAATGTTCTCAATTTCTGTTACTGATCCTCCAGAGTGGACCCCAACAGGAGTCCCCGTGCCCAGTGTCATTGGAGCCAACAGATCAAGACTGAGTTTGGTTCAGAAGCAAAGGAAACATTATTTTGAAAACCGAATGGAGAGGTGAGAGCGTGCCCTCCCCCATGGGCTGTGGGCTGGGCAGCTGAGTAGGGATCCCGGGAGCGACATTTGGAGTTAGTGGATGGAGCTCTCGAGGGCTGGGTTGGCTGCAGCTCAGGCTCTATGCCGTGGAGTCTGCATGGGACTCCGCTAGCTGAGGTGTCTACCCAGCCATTCTGCAATAGGAAATCGGGTCTGAAGTGCTGGTTGTGGGACCTCTGCATGCGGAACCCTAGGAGCACGTGAAATTAGACAAAGCACAAAGGAAAAACAGGTTAGACTTTATTTTATTGCCCAGATTCTCTTTTTATCTCCCAGGAATTTTTTTTTTTTTTTTTTTTTTTTTTTTTTTGCGGTACGCAGGCCTCTCACTGTTGTGGCCTCTCCCGTTGCGGAGCACAGGCTCCGGATACGCAGGCTCAGCAGCCATGGCTCACGGGCCCAGCCGCTCCACGGCATGTGGGATCCTCCCGGACTGGGGCACGAACCCGTATCCCCTGCATCGGCAGGCGGACTCTCAACCACTGCGCCAACAGGGAAGCCCTCTCCCAGGAATTTTTAATGAACGATGCCAGAGACGAACCCCTCCTCTGCTTTTTGTTCCGTTCCTCATTCTTGGGGTGTTGAGGGTGCAGACCCCTCTTTTGTAACTGCTTCATGCTGTGGTGGGAGCCCTGATACCTGGGGGGAGGGGCAAAACCTCTCCCCAACAGCCTCCAGGTGAGGTTGATTGTCCCAAGGCCTCCTGCCTCACTTCTCGTCCGCCTGAGCACCAGCATTGGAAGTGTTATTGATTCTAATGACCTTTAAGGGTCCAGGAAAGAGATGCGCAGAGATGCTGTAGTGGCAGGTTTCACCCCACCGCACATTTGTTCGGTGACCTTAGGCTGACGGTTTTTGCCAGCCTAGATGCTCTGACCAGTAGTCTGTGCTTTCTTTAATTAGGTCCCTGAATTAATGTACAAACAGCACCATGTGTCAGAGCCCTGCCCGTGCAACTCCCAGACAGTCCAGGGTCAGTGGTGATCCAGGACCATGACGTCCACTGAGTCAACGGCCTTTAGAAGTAGCCAGCAGTCCAGCCGGTCATATTGGCCACCATCACCGTGGTGTCTGTAGGGTTTTCTATGGTGAAAGCGTGATATACGTTTCCCCCGCCAAGCCTATTAGCTCCCCTCTGGGTGCAGTAAGTCCTGCAAGCAGTAGTCTGCTCTTTCGCGGCACAGTCTTCTTGTTTTCTGAGAGAAACTCCAGGTCAAGTGATGGTCACACGAGTCATCTTGGGGGCCCGTTGCCCCCATTTGTCTCTCTGGAGGTTGGAGTTGGAGGGCCTCCTCACTCGAGGTCAGTGTGTCCACAGAGCGACCCCTGCAACTTCAGGGCATGATGGGTGGTTAGGATCACGACGTGGGGTCCTTTTCCCTTAGGAGGGAGCTGGCCTTGTGGGCTGCTGATTTCCAGCTTTTTAGATACCCCAGTATCCTGGCCTGATGAGTCGGTGGGCAAAGCCCTTGGGGACCATAGTTTATCATACCTGAAGGGCATTCTTGTGTTGCTCCATTTCAAGTGGTCCCAGTTTTTGCACTAAGGCTCCAAGGGCGATTAACCTTTGACCGGGTATGTAATGGTCAAAGGGTTTAGCTAATTTAGCGAGTTCCTGGGCAAGGATCTGAATTGACTGCTCTTTCCATTCTTGAAAGGCTGCTTCTGGATTCTATTCAAAAGGATCATCATCTTTTCGTGTCAGTGTTTCATGCAGAGGCCCAGCTATTAGACTGTAGTTAGGGATCCAGATGCAGAAAACCTTGGCCTCCCCAGGAACCCCTAAGCTGTCTTCTAGTTTTAGAAGAGGTAAGGCTGCAAATGGCTTCTTCCCTATCCTGGGATGCGTTTCTCTGAATATCTGTGAGAATGAAGCCCAGGCATGTCACCTGAGCCTGGGATATTTGAGCCTTTTTTTGGACACCTTCTATCCTTTCTTGGCTAGGTAGTTCAGAGGCGTCTTTAGTAGGCCTGGCGATCAGAATGTCATCTGCATATTGAAGGAGGGTTCCCTTCTACAGAGGTAGAACTTTAAGGTCTTTAGAGGACATTTCCCCAATGATGGTGTGGGGATTTTTGAACCATTGGGGCAGGACGGCCCAGCATTATTGCTTGTGTTGCATGTTGTGTCCTGCCACTCACAAGCCAAAAATTCTTGTGACTCTGAGCTGAATGGAATACAGAAGAAGGCATCATTGAAGTCTAATACAGAATGCCATGGCCTGGTGGATGATAGAATGAGCAGCAGGGTGTAGGAAATAGGAGCTACTGGATGTATATCCTCGGTGGCTTCACTGACTGTCCTGATATCCTTTACCAGGTCTCCAGCAGCCCATGGTGCTCTCGTGGTCAGGCCAATCCCAGGATATGGAGCTCACCTGGGCTGCATCCCGCACCCCACAGCCCACGGGGCTCTCATGGTCAAGTCCCTCCCAGGGTATGGAGCTCACCTGTGCAGCTACCCAGCAGCCCATGGGGCTCTCATAGTCAGGCCCTTCCCAGGATATGGAACACCCCTGGGCATGTACCACAGCAGCGCTGGACACACAGGAACTGTGCACATAGCCCACCTTGCAGAGAACACCCAGCTCACCTGTCGCTCACAGCTGACACAGAACACCTCCGAGCAGGACTTGAACTAACAAACAGCACCTCTGACAGGTCTGTGACCCTGGCTATCACTCTGTGCAGTCTCTCTCTGACTGGTCTTCCAGACACTTCCACTGCAGCCAGGGCACCAGGCCTCTGTCTCCACCCACCATCACTCCCCTCCCTGACTCCTGGGTTCCTCTCATTAGGATAGGGTCTTCTTGAAGTTGCTTTCCACTCATGATAAGAAAACAAGCCGCAGCTGCAGCCCCTTGTCTAGCCTGACTCTCAAGAGCCCACACCTGTTCCTTGGGACTGACCCGTTTTACAAGGTTCATTTTCTGCAACTGTGAGCCCCTGAGGGGTGAGGATTGGCTGATTTGGGCAGCCTGACACTGCCTGCCAGCCCCCCCCACAGGTGTGCCTGGGTTGAGGTCAATATAAACACCTCTCCAGTCAGCAAGAGCCCCTGTAGCTGTGCCTGACTCCATATTCTCTGCCCCGTCGGCATTGTCGGGGCTGGGGTGGTGGGAGGGAGTGAGGGGCCGTGGCTTTGTGGGTGGCCCAGTGTGAGTGGGGCTCTGCTGGACTTTCTGCAGGAGTTGCCAGGCTGCCACCTGCTAAAGAAGAGGATGTGTCACCCATACCTGCCACTGGAATTTCTCCCCAGGCAGAGGTGAGGAAGTAAAAAAGCAGTGGGGGCCATGGCAGGAGGGGTATCTCAGGCAGGGAAATGGAAAGATTCCAGAAGAGCATCTGGGTCCATGTCCATTCTGGCTGGCCTGCAGGCACCAAGTCGGCCTGCGTGCTCTCGCTAGTGTGGCTCCACAGCCCTTCCTCTAGGCTTGCAAGTGCTTGTACATATTCAGGTGTTTTACCTGGAAAGGTTGGGAAGAGTTCAGCTGCAGCAGGACTGGGGCTCAGCTCACATTTACTCACAGACGCCTCGACACATTCCCCCAGCTTTGCAATGAGGATGCTCCTTGTAGGGGCCAGCGCTGCTGAGTGCATGGGAAACGATTTCCCACCTCTGACCAACATTAAGAATTTTTTACCACTGGAGCAAGTGCCCTGATACGATTTTCCTCTGTATAACTGGTGGGTTCTGTTTTATTTTCCTTTTTTTCTTTTTGGTTCAAGTTAGATTTTATTTATTCCTCTTTTTTTTTAATTTGGAGATATAAACATGGAAATAATGCATTAATATAAAGACGACTATGTGAAGGGAAAAACTTTTTTCTGTTTTATTTTATTAAATGTCATTTATTTATTTTTAATTTTTTTTTAATTTATTTCTTTTATACAGCAGGTTCTTATTGGATATATATTTTATACATATAAGTGTGCACATGTGAATCCCAGTCTCCCAATTCATCCCACCACCACCCTCACATGGCGTTCCCTCCTTGGTGTCCATATGTTTGTTCTCTACATCTGTCTCTATCTCTGCCCTGCAAACTGGTTCATCTGTACCATTTTTCTAGGTTCCATATATAATGATTAATATACAATATTTGTTTTTCTCTTTCTGACTTACTTCATTCTGTATGACAGTCTCTAGATCCATCAAGGTCTCTACAAATGACCCAATTTCATTCCTATGAACGGCTGAGTAATATTCCGTTGTATATAGGTACCACGTCTTTATCCATTCATCTGTCTGTGGGCACTTAGATTGCTTTCATTACCTGTCTATTGTAAATAGTGCTGCAGTGAACATTGTGGTGAATGTGTCTTTTTGATTTATGGTTTTCTCTGGGTATATGCCCAGTAGTGGGATAGCTGGATTATATGGTAATTCTATTTTTGTTTTTTAAGGAACCTCCATACTGTTCTCCATAGAGACTGTATCGATTTACATTCCCAACAATAGTGGAAGAAGGTTCCTTTTCTCCACACCCTCTCCAGCATTTGTTGTTTGTAGATTTTCTGATGATGCCCATTCTAACAGGTGTGACGTGATACCTCATTGTAGTTTCGATTTCCATTTCTCTAATAATTAGTGATGTTCAGCAGATTTTCATGTGCGTACTGGCCATCTCTATGTCTTCTTGGAAGAAATGTCTATTTAGATCTTCTTCCATTTTTGTATTGGGTTGTTTGTTTTATTAATATTGAGCTGCATGAGCTGTTTATATATATTGGAGATTAATCATTTGTCCATTGATTCGTTTGCAAATATTTTCTGCCATTCTGAGGGTTGTCTTTTCGTCTTGTTTGTAGTTTCCTTTGCTTTGCAAAAGCTTTTACGTTTCATTAGGTCCCATCTGTTTAGATTTCTTTTTAATTTCATTGCTATAGGAGGTGGATCAAAAAAGATCTTGCTGTGATTTACGTCAGAGTATCCTTCGTAAGTTTTCCTGTCAGAGTTTTATACTGTCCGGTCTTACATTAAGGTCTCTAATCCATTTTGAATATATTTTTATGTATGGTGTTGGGGAGTGTTCTAATTTCATTCTTTTACATGTAGCTCTCCATATTTCCCAGCACCAATGATTGAAGAGACTGTCTTATCTCCATTGTATAGTCTTGCCTCCTTTGCCATAGATTAGTTGACCATAGGTGTGTAGGTTTATCCTTGGGCTTTCTTTTTTTTTTTTTCCTTTTACACGTTTATTGGAGTATAATTGCTTTACAATGGAGTGTTCGTTTCTGCTGTATAACAAAGTGAATCAGCTATACATATACAAATATCACCAGATCCCCTCCCTCTTGCATCTCCCTCCCACACTCCATATCCCACCCCTTTATGTGGTCACAAAGCACCGAGCTGATCTCCCTGTTCTATGTGGCTGCTTCCCAGTAGCTATCGGTGTTACATTTGGTAATGTATTTATGTCCATGCCACTCTCTCACTTCGTCCCAGCTTACCCATCCCCCTTCCGGTGTCCTCAAGTCCTTTCTCTATGTCTGTGTCCTTAATCCTGTCCTGCCACTAGGTTCTTCAAAATCTTTTTTTTTTTTCTTCATTAGATGCCATATATCTCTGTTAACATACAGTATTTGTTTTTCCCTTTCAGACTTACTTCACTGTGTAGGACAGATTCTAAGTCCATCCACCTCAGTACAAATAACTCAGTTTTGCTACTTTTTATGGTTCAGTAATATTTGATGGTATATATGTGCCAGATCTTCTTTATCCATTCATCTGTTGATGGACACTTAGGTTGCTTCCATGTCCTGGCTAATGCAAATAGAGCTGCAATGAACATTTTGGTACATAACTCTTTTTGAATTATGGTTTTTGCAAGGCAAATGTCCAGTAGTTGGATTGTTGTGTCGTATGGTACTTCTATTGCTAGTTATTTAAAGGAACCTCCGTACTGTTCTCCCTAGTGCCCATATCAATTTACCTTCTCACCCACAGTGCAAGTGTGTTCCCTTTCCTCCAATAAAGGCCTCTCCAGCATTTATTGTTTTGTAGATTTTTTTGATGATTGCCACTCTGATTGCTGTGAGGTGATACCTCATGGTAGTTTTGATTTGCATTTCTCTAATGATTAGTGATGTTCAGCATCCTTTCATGTGTTTCTTGGTAACCTGTATATCTTCTTTGGAGAAATGTCTATTAGGTCTTCTGCCCGTTTTTGGATTGGGTTGTTTGTTTTTGTGATATTGAGCTACATGAGGTGCTTGTAAAGTTTGGAGATTAATCCTTTGTCAATTGCTTCATTTGAAAATATTTTCTCCCATTCTGAGGGTTGTTTTTGCATCTTGTTTATGTTTTCCTGTACTGTGTAAAAGCTTTTAAGTTTCATTAGGTCCCATTTGTTGATTTCTGTTTTTATTTCCATTTCTCTAGGAGGTGGGTCCAAAAGGATCTTGCTGTGATTTATGTCATAGAGTGTTCTGCCTATGGTTTCCTCTAAGTGATTTATAGTGTCTGTTCTTATACTTAGATCTCTAATCAATTTAGAGTTTATTTCTGAGTATGGTGGTATGGAGTGTTCTAATTTCATTCTTTTATGTGGAGGGGTCCAGTTCTCCCAGCACCAATTACTGAAGAGACTGTCTTTTCTCCATTGTATATCCTTAGCTCCTTTGTCATAGATGAGATAGCCATAGGTATGTAGGTTTATCTCTGGGCTTTCTGTCCTGTTCCATTGATCTGTGTTTATGCCAATCTACATACACTTGATTCCATTATGGAGACATATAAATACATAGGTTTCAAGGTTATTACCAGTCAGATATATTCCTCTTCAGTGAATAGGGTGTTTTGTGTCCAGTTTATTGAGAAAGGAGTAGGTCTTGTCTATTATATATTTGGTATATGGAATGGGATCTGTGCTAATTTCAAACTCTGCTTTTACAAATCACCCCATGTCACCTTTCCCCTTAGGGAGGCATAAGTGTGTTTTCTAAATGTGTAACTCTGTTCTCTTTTGAAATTCAGTTCATGTGTAGCCATGTTTACATTTCCTCTATAAGTGATATATTACAATAAATTTCTTTTTCTTTGTGGCTCATTTCACTTAGCATCATCGTACCTAAAGCCACTCATTATGCTGCTATTGGCCTTATGACATTGATTTTATGTCTGAGTGACATTCCATTGTATATAAGTACCACAACATCTATATCCATTTTTTTTCCTTTCCTGGGATATATAAAGTTTACCGAAGTCGAGGTTCTTGTAAACAGAGCAGCCCTAAAGTTTGGGCTGGCTGTGTGTTGTGGATTTTTAGTTTTCTCAAAATACACGCCCATGAGTGGAAGTGTGCTATGCTCTGTAGCTCTGTTTTAGAAAACAACATACAGTTCTCCAGAGAGGCTGTTGGAAATTTACATCCTGTCCATCGGCGTAACCAGGCTCCCTTTTCTCCATGGCCTGTCCTGCATTTGTGGTTTTTACAATATTTATGGATGGCCCTTTTGACTGGAGGTAAGGGACACTTCTATGTAGTGTGGATTTGCAATGCCTGAGGGCTTGCTTGACCAAAAAGGGCATATGCATATTTTCCCGAATATATTCAAGAAAATACACATAATCCCTTTTCAGCCAAGGGCAACATTGTCGAAATTCTGTCGCTTTTCATGTGCTTTAAAGATGACTCCAGTTTACCTCTTGTAATGTGTTTCCTTCAATTCTGCCTTGCATTCAAATCCTCTTCACTGCCTTTCCTCAATATATTTCTGGATGATAGTTGTCCTTTATAACACTGCATGTTTGTGAATTGCTGTGCCCCTGATTTCCATTTTTCCACTCGCCTCTTTGTGAGCCGGCTGCAATACCGCAGGATGGCTTTAGGCCCTAGTCTGATTCCGGGGCTTCAGGCTGAGCATTTGGTTAATTCTTCTTCCTGATGGGAAACTAGAGTGACATGTGCCCATCCAAACACCTACAGCTAATCTCTCATTTATTTCCCCTCTTCCTGTTCATCCTCTGCACAATTTTCAAACTGTGCATAACGGGAGGGTAAAGGCGCTGACACTCCAAGTGGGGAGATTTTTAGTAATGCAGATGGAATGGCGAAGCCGAGCACGACAAAAGAAAAATGAGGTACCTTTTAGAAAACTTTCCCAATTACAGGGTGTACCATCCACTGGGTTTCCCATGCATGTTTTAACTGGAGGAAGATTCCCTTAAACCTGGAGAGTTGGGAGCACTAGAATGGATAGCACACAGTATTGCTCTAAGTGGTGTTCTTTTGTTCACACAACCTCAGCAATCTTGTCAGCCCCAAGTGTCCAGTCTTATGTCTCATCCAGCTGTGGGTGTAAAGGTGGTCAATCTAGCTTGCATCACAGGCCCTGAACGTAGTTTTTAAAACTTTCTATCTGTTTTTGCATTTTCCTTTTGAAATTTATTTTTATAAGTGGGTTTAACTGAATTTCAGTGCTGTGTTCATGCCGTTATACACACACATGATTCCTTTATGGAGACATGAGAATACATATGTTTTAAAATACTTAGAGTAAGACATATTCCTCTGCAATGAATAGGGGGTGTTGAGTCCAGTTCATTGTGCCGGGAGTAGGTGTTGTCTATTACATACATGGTTTATATAACGGTATCTGTGCTAATTTAAAACTGTGGTTTTATACATCACCCCACATCGGCTTTCCCATTAAGCAGGCAGAAGATGTTTTCTAAATGTGTGAATCTGTTGTGTTTGTCATTCAGTTCATGTGTAGTCATGTGTACATTCCCGCTATGAGTGATACCTTATGATAAGATTATTTACTCTGTAATCTTTCCTAACTCCGTTCATGTGTAGCCATGTATACAGGACCTTCATAAGTGATATCTTATGATAAGTTTCTTTTTCTGTGTGACTTATTTCACTTAGAATCATCGTACCTGAATCCACTCATTTTGCTGCTACTGGTCTTATGACATTGATTTCATGGCTGAGGGATATTCCATCGTACAAAAGTACCACAATTTTTTGAACCATATTTATCTTTAGTGGGATACTTAAGGTGTACCCAAGTTGAGGTTCTTGTAAGCAGTGCAGCCCTAAATATGGGGTGGCTCTGTAGTACTGAATTTCAGTTTTCCAAAGGTATATTCCCTAGACTGGAAGTGCCCTTGGCTCTGTAGCTCTGTAGTTTACTTGTTTTAGGGAACACAATGCACTCCTCCAGAGAGGCAGTTGGCAATTTACATCCCGCCCATCAGCATAACAAGGCTCCCTGTTCTCCAGGGCCTGTCTTGCCTTTCTGATTTTTAGACATTTTGCGAATGTCCCTTTTGTCCGGTGGGAAGTGAAACTACTTTTTAGTGCAGATTTGCATTGCCCGCTTGCTTGCTTGGCCAAAAAGGGTGTTGCCTTTTCTCCTGAACGCATACGCTCTTTTTGGCCAAGTGCATCATAGTCGAAGTTGTGCCCCTCTTCATGTGCTTTAAAGGCAATTCCAACGTACCTCTTGAAATCTGTTTCCTGCTATTCTGCCTCGCTTTCAAGTCCGCATCATTGCCATCCCTCAACAGACTTTTCGACGATAGTTGCCCTTTTTTACTCTGCCAGTTTGTGAATTGCTGTGCCCCTGAGGTCCATTTTTTAACTCGTTTTTTGTGAGCTGAACGCAAGTCCAATATTTTGGTTCAGAACCTATACTGGTTTTCGGTGGGTGGCTGAGACTTTGGTTAATTCTTCTTCCTCCCGGGAAATAAGAGTGACATGTGCCCGTCCAAATGCGTAACAGCTACTCTCTCATTGGTTCTCCCACTTCCCTTTCATCCTTTGCCAAATTGGCAACATGTGCGAACCAGGAGGTTAAAGGTGCTGTCTCTCCAAGTTGGGAGCTTGATAGTAAAGCAATTGGAAAGTCAAACTGTAGCACATGGAGAGGGACTATTTGTTGATTTTTAGAAACCTTTCATATTCACAGTGTGTCCATTCTCTAGGTTTTCCATACATGTTATAGCTATAGTAATATCCCCTTCAACCTTGAGAGTTGGGAACCATGGAATGTTTGCCATGCATTATTGCTTTAAAGGGTCTGCATTTGCTCACACAATCTCACCAATCCTCTCAGTCCCATGTGTCCAGCCTTATGCCACAACCAGCTGTCATTGTAGATAGGGTCATTCCAGGTTTCATCAGAGACCCTGAAGGAAATGTAAAGAATTTCCCTGCTTTTATGTTTTGTTTTTGAAATTCATTTTTATAGTGGGTTTGAGCTGATTCTCGCTGCCATGTTTATGCCAGTCTAGAAACACTTGATTCCCTTAAGAAGACATATCAATACATAGATTTTAAGATTCTTACTGGTCACATATATTCCTCTACGGGAAATATGGGGTTATGAGTCCCTTTCACTGAGGAAGGTGTAGGTCTTTTCTATTCCATAGTTGGTTTTTGGAACAGTACCTCTGCTTATATGAAACTCTGGTTTTATGCATCACCCCACCTCTCCTTCCCCCTTAAGCAGGCATAAGAGTGTTTTCTAAATGTGAGTCTCTGTTCTCTTTCCTAACTCAGTTCATGTGTAGCCATGTTTACAGGATCTTCATAAGTGATATCTTATGATAAGTTTCTTTATCTGTGTGACGTATTTCAGTTAGAATCATCATACCTGAATCCACTCATTTTGCTGCTACTGGTCTTACGACATTGATTTCATGGCTGAGGGATATTCCATCGTACGTAAGTACCACAATTTTTTGAACCATTGTTATATTTCCTGGGATATTTAAGGTGTACCCAAGTTGAGGTTCTTGTAAGCAGTGCAGCCCTAAATGTTGGGGTGGCTCTGTCTTATTGATTTTCAGTTTTCCCAAGGTATATTCCGTAGACTGGAAGTGCCCTTGGCTCAGTAGATCTGTTGTTTACTTGTTTTAGGGAACACAATGCACTCCTCCAGATAGGCAGTTGGCAATTTACATCCCGCCCATCAGCATAACAAGGCGCCTTTTTCTCCAGGGCCTGTCTTGCATTTCTGGATTTTACCCATTTTGTTGATGTCCCTTTTGACCGGTGGGATGTGATACTTCTTTGTAGTGCAGATCTGCATTGCCCACTTGCTTGCTTGGCCAAAAAGGGCATATGCGTTTTCTCCAGAATATATTCAGGAGAAAACACATACGACCTTTTTGGCCAAGTGCATCTTTGTGGAATTTGTGCCCCTCTTCCTGTGCTTTAAGGGCAATTCCAACATATCTGTGGAAATCTCTTTTCTTCTATTCTGCCTCGCTTTCAAATCCGCCTTGTTGCCTTCCCTTAACAGATTTTTTGATGATAGTTGTCCTTTATTACCCTAACAGTTTGTGAATTGCTATGCCCCTGAGCTCCATTTTTTAACTCGTTTTTTGTGAGCTGAACCCAAGTCCAATATTTTGGTTCAGGACCTATACTGGTTCCCGGTGGGTGGCTGAGACTTTGGTTAATTCTTCTTCCTCCCATGAAATAAGAGTGACATGTGCCCGTCCAAATGCCTAACAGCTACTCTCTCATTGGTTCTCCCTCTTCCCTTTCATCCTCTGCCAAATTGGCAACCTGTGCGAACCAGGAGGTTAAAGGGGCTGTCTCTGCATGTTGGGAGATTTATATTGAAGGAGTTGGAAAGTCAAACCGGAGCACCAGGAGAAGGATTATTCGTTGAGTTTTAGAGACCTTTCGTATTCACAGTGTGTCAAATCTCTAGGTTTCCCGTACATGCTAATAATGTAGTAATATTCCCTACAACCTGTAGAGTTGGGACTCATGGAATGGGTGCCATGTATTTTGCATTAAAGGGTCTGCATTTGCTCACCCAATCTCACAAATCCTCTCAGTCCCATGTGTCCAGCCTTATGCCACATCCAGCTGTCATTGTAGATAGGGTCATACAAGGTTTCATCAGAGACCCTGAAGGAATTGTAAAGAATTTCCCTGTTTTTTTGTTTTGTTTTTGAAATTCCTTTTTATAGTGGGTTTGAGCTGATTCTCGCTGCCATGTTTATGCCAGTCTAGACACACTTGATTCCCTTACGGAGACATATCAATACATAGGTTTTAAGGTTATTACTAGACAGATATATTACTGTGTGGGAAATATGGGGATTTGAGTCCCTTTCACTGAGGAAGGTGTAAGTCTTTTCTATTCCATTGTTGGTTTTTGAACGGTACCTGTGCTTATATCAAACTCTGGTTTTATGCATCACCCCACCTCTCCTTCCCCCTTAAGCAGGCATAAGAGTGTTTTCTAAATGTGAGACTCTGTTCTCTTTCCTAACTCAGTTCATGTGTAGCCATGTTTACAGGATCTTCATAAGTGATATCTTATGATAAGTTTCTTTTTCTGTGTGACTTAATTCACTTAGAATAATCGTACCTGAATCCACTCATTTTGCTGCTACTGGTCTTATGACATTGATTTCATGGCTGAGGGATATTCCATTATACGTAAGTACGACTATTTTTTGAACCATTTTAGTCTTTCCTGGGATATTTAAGGTGTATCCAAGATGAGGTTCTTATAAGCAGTGCAGCCCTAAGTTTTGGGGTAGTTCTGTCTTATTGATTTTTAGTTTTCCCAAGGTATATTCCCTAGATTGGAAGTGCCCTTGGCTCTGTAGCTCTGTTGTTTACTTGTTTCAGGCAACACAATGCACTCCTCCAGATAGGCAGTTGGCAGTTTACAGGCCGCCCATCAGCATAACAATGCTCCCTGTTCTCCAGGGCCTGTGTTGCCTTTCTGGTTTTTACCCATTTGTGGATGTCCCTTTTGACTGGTGGGAAGTGATACTTTTTGTAGTTTAGATTTGCATTGCCCGCTTGCTTGCTTGGCCAAAAATGTCGTATGCCTTTTCTCCTGACTATACTCAGGACAAAACTCAAACGCACTTTTTGGCCAAGTGCATCATTGTCGAAGTTGTGCCCCTCTTCCTGTGCTTTAAAGGCGATTCCAACGTACCTCTTGAAATACGTTTCCTGCTCTTCTGCCTCGCTTTCAAGTCCGCCTCGGTGCCTTCCCTCAACAGATTTTTGGACGATAGTTGCCCTTTATTACTCTGCCAGTTTGTGAATTGCTGTGCCCCTGAGCTCCATTTTTTATCTCGTTTTTTGTGAGCTGAACGCAAGTCCAATGTTTTGGTTCAGAACCTATACTGGTTTTCTGTGGGTGGCTGAGTCTTTGGTTAATTCTTCTTCCTCCCAGGAAATAAGAGTGACATGTGCCCGTCCAAATGCCTAACAGCTACTATTAATTGGATCTCCCACTTCCCTTTCATCATTTGCCAAACTGGCAACCTGTGCAAACCAGGAGGTTAAAGGTGCTGTCTCTCCAATTTGGGAGATGGATAGTAAAGCAGTTGGAAAGTCAAACTGGCGCACAAGGAGAGGGACTATTCCTTGAGATTTAGAAATCTTTCGTATTCACAGTGTGTCCATTCTTATGTTTCCCTTACATGTTATATCTATAGTAATATTCCCTTCAACCTGGAGAGTTGGGATACATGGAATGGGTGCCTTGCATTATTGCTTTAAAGGGTCTGCATTTGCTCACCCAATCTCACCAATCCTCTCAGTCCCATGTGTCCAGCCTTATGCCACATCCAGCTGTCGTTGTAGATAGTGTCATTCCAAGTTTCAACAGAGACCCTGAAGGAATTGTAAAGTATGTCCCTGTTTTTTTGTTTTGTTTCTGAAATTCCGGTTTATAGTGGGTTTGAGCTGATTCTCGCTACCATGATTATGCCAGTCTAGAAACTCTTGATTCCCTTACGGAGACATATCAATACATAGGTTTTAATATTCTTACTAGTCAGATATATTCCTCTGCGGGAAATATGGGATTTTGAATCCCTTTCACTGAGGAAGGTGTAAGTCTTCCCTATTCCATAGTTGGTTTTTGGAACGGTACCTGTGCTTATTTCAAGCTCTGGTTTTATGCATCACCCCACCTCTCCTTCCCCCTTAAGCAGGCATAAGTGTGTTTTCTAAATGTGAGACTCTCTTCTCTTTCCTAACTCAGTTCATGTGTAGCCATGTTTACAGGATCTTCATAAGTGATATCTTATGGTACGTTTCATTTTCTGTGTGACTTATTTCACATAGAATCATCGTACCTGAATCCACTCATTTTGCTGCTACTGGTCTTATGACATTGACTTCTGGGCTGAGGGATATTCCATCTTTCGAATGTACCACAATTTTTTGAACCAGTTTTATATTTCCTGGGATACTTAAGGTGTACCCAAGTTGAGGTTCTTGTGAGCAGTGCAGCCCTAAATTTTGGGGTGGCTGTGTCTTATTGATTTTCAGTTTTCCCAAGGTATATTCCCTAGACTGGAAGTGTCATTGGCTCTGTAGCTCTGTTGTTGACTTGTTTTAGGGAACACAATGCACTCCTCCAGAGAGGCAGGTGGCAGTTTACATCCCGCCCATCAGCATAACAGGGCTCCCTGTTCTCCAGGGCCTGTCTTGCCTTTCTGGTGTTTACCCTTTTTGTGGATGTCCCTTTGGACCGGTGGGAAGTGATACTACTTTGTAGTGCATACTTGCATTTCCCACTTGCTTGCTTGACCAAAAAGGGCGTATGTGTTTTCTCCTGAATATACTCAGGACAAAACGCATACGCCCTTTTTGGCCAAGTGCATCACTGTCGAGATTGTGCCCCTCTTCCTGTGCTTTAAAGGCGATTCCAACATATCTGTTGAAATCTGTTTCATGCTATTCTGCCTCACTTTCAAGACCGCGTGTTTGCCTTCCCTCAACAGATTTTTGGATGATAGTTGTCCTTTATTACTATGCCAGGTTGTGGATTGCTCTGCCCTATAGCTCCGTTTTTTAACTCGTTTTTTGTGAGCTGAACGCATGTCCAAAATTTTCGTTCAGGACCTATACTGGTTCCCTGTGGGTGGCTGAGACTTTGGTCAATTCTTCTTCCTCCCGGGAAATAAGAGTGACATATGCCCGTCCAAATGCCTAACAGCTACTCTCTCATTGGTTCTCCCTCCTCCCATTCATCGTCTGCGAAATGGGTAACCTGTGCGAAACAGGAGGTTAAAGGTGCTGTCTCTCCAGGTTGGGAGATTGATAGTAAAGCAGTTGGAAAGTCAAAGCGGAGCACAAGGAGAGGGACTATTCGTTGAGTTTTAGAGACCTTTCGTATTCACAGTGTGTCAATTCTCTAGGTTTCCCGTACATGTTATAGCTGTAGTAATATTCCCTTCAACCTGGAGAGTTGGGACCCATGGGATGGGTGCCATGCATTATTGCTTTAAAGGGTCTGCTTTTGCTCACCCAATGTCACCAATCCTCTCAGTCCCATGTGTCAAGCCTTATGCCACATCCAGCTGTCGTTGTAGATAGGGTCATTCCAGGTTTCATCAGAGACCCTGAAGGAATTGCACAGAATTTCCCTGTGTTTTTGTTTTGTTTTTGAAATTCCTTTTTATAGTGGGTTTGAGCTGATTTTCGCTGCCATGATTATGCCTGTCTAGAAACACTTGATTCTCTTACGGAGACATATCAATACACAGGTTTTAAGATGCTTACTACTCAGATATATTCCTCTGCGGGAAATATGGGGTTTTGAGTCCCTTTCACTGCGGATGCTGTAGGTCTTGTCTATTCCATAGTTGGTTTTTGGAACGGTACCTGTGCTTATATCAAACTCTGGTTTTATGCATCACCCCACCTCTCCTTCCCCCTTAAGCAGGCATAAGAGTGTTTTCTAATTGTGAGACTCTGTTCTCTTTCCTAACTCAGTTCATGTGTAGCCATGTTTACAGGATCTTCATAAGTGATATCTTGTTATACGTTTCTTTTTCTGTTTGACTTATTTCACTTAGAATCATCGTACCTGAATTCACTCATTTTGCTGCTACTGGTCTTATGACATTGATTTCATGGCTGAGGGATATTCCATTATACGTAAGTACGACTATTTTTTGAACCATTTTTACCTTTCCTGGGATACTTAAGGTGTACCCAAGTTGAGGTTCTTGTAAGCAGTGCAGCTCTAAATTTTGGGGTGGATCTGTCTTATTCATTTTCAGTTTTCCCAAGGTATATTCCCTAGACTGGGAGTGTACTTGGCTCTGTAGCTCTGTTGTTTACTTGTTTTAGGGAACACAATGCACTACTCCAGATAGGCAGTTGGCAATTTACATTCCGGCCATCAGCATAACAAGGCTCCCTGTTCTCCAGGGCCTGTCTTGCCTTTTTGGTTTTTACCCATTTTGTGGATGTCCCTTTTGACCGATGGGAAGTGATACATCTTTGTAGTGCAGACTTGCATTGCCCACTTGCTTGCTTGGCCAAAATTGCCGTATGCGTTTTGTCCTGAATATATTCAGGACAAAACGCATATGCCTTTTTTGGCCAAGTACATCATTGTCGAAGTTGTGCCCCTCTTCCTGTGCTTTAAAGGCGATTCCAACGTACCTCTTGAAATCTGTTTCCTGCTATTCTGCCTCGCTTTCAAGTCCGCATCGTTGGCTTCCCTCAACAGATTTTTGGACGATAGTTGACCTTTATTACTCTGCCAGTTTGTGAATTGCTGTGCCCCTGAGCTCCATTTTTTTACTCGTTTTTTGTGAGCTGAACACAAGTCCAATATTTTTGTTCAAGACCTATACTGGTTTTGGGTGGGTGGCTGAGACTTTGGTTAATTCTTCTTCGTCCCGGGAAATAAGAGGGACATGTGCCCTTCGAAATGCCTAACAGCTACTCTCTCATTTTTTCTCCCTCTTCCC
This sequence comes from Mesoplodon mirus, assembly GCF_964341445.2. NCBI lineage: Eukaryota > Metazoa > Chordata > Mammalia > Artiodactyla > Ziphiidae > Mesoplodon > Mesoplodon mirus. The sequence goes on from NW_028295750.1 coordinate 1,914,497, forward strand.
TTGCATTCTTTGCCAAATTGGCAACCTGTGCGAACCAGGAGGTTAAACGTGCTGTCTCTCCAAGTTGGGAGATTGATAGTAAAGCAGTTGAAATGTCAAACTGGAGCACAAGTAGAGGGACTATTCGATGAGATTTAGAAACATTTCGTATTCACAGTGTGTCCATTCTCTAGGTTTCCCGTACATGTTATACCTATAGTAATATTCCCTTCAACCTGGAGAGTTGGGATCCATGGAATGGGTGCCCTGCATTATTGCTTTAAAGCGTCTGCATTTGCTCACCCAATCTCACCAATCCTCTCAGTCCCATGTGTCCAGCCTTATGCCACATCCAGCTGTCGTTGTAGATAGGGTCATTCCAGGTTTCATCAGAGACCCTGAAGGATTTGTAAAGAATTTCCCTGTTTTTTTGTTTTGTTTTTGAAATTCCTTTTTATAGTTGGTTTGAGCTGATTCTCACTGCCATGTTTATGCCAGTCTAGACACACTTGATTCCGTTACGGAAACATATCAATACATAGGTTTTAAGATTCTTACTAGTCAGATATATTCCTCTGCGGGAAATATGGGGTTTTGAGTCCCTTTCACTGAGGAAGGTGTAGGTCTTGTCTATTCCATAGTTGGTTTTTGGAACAGTACCTGTGCTTATATCAAACTCTGGTTTTATGCATTACCCCACCTCTCCTTCCCCCTTAAGCAGGCATAAGAGTGTTTTCTAAATGTGAGACTCTGTTCTCTTTCCTAACTCAGTTCATGATTAGCCAGGTTTACAGGATCTTCATAAGTGATATCTTATGATAAGTTTCTTTTTCTGTGTGACTTATTTCACTTAGAATCATCGTACCTGAATCCACTCATTTTGCTTCTACTGGTCTTATGACATTGATTTCATGGCTGAGGGATATTCCATCGTACGTAAGTACCACAATTTTTTGCACCATTTGTATGTTTCCTGGGATATTTAAGGTGTACCCAAGTTGAGGTTCTTGTAAGCAGTGCAGCCCTAAATGTTGGGGTGGCTCTGTCTTATTGATTTTCAGGTTTCCCAAGGTATATTCCCTTTACTGGAAGTGCCCTTGGCTCTGTAGCTCTGTTGTTTACTTCTTTTATGGAACACAATGCACTCCTCCACAGAGGCAGTTGGCAATTTACATCCCGCCCATCAGCATAACAAGGCAACCTTTTCTTCATGGCCTGTCTTGAATTTCTGGTTTTTACCCTTTTTGTGGATGTTCCTGTGGACCGGTGGGAAGTGATAGTTCTTTGTAGTGCAGACTTGCATGCCCGCTTGCTTGCTTGGCCAAAAAAGGCGTATGCGTTTTCTCCTGAATATACTCAGGAGAAAATGCATAAGCCCTTTTTGGCCAAGTGCATCATTGTCGAAGTTGTGCCCCCCTTCCTGTGCTTTAAATGTGATTCCAACGTACCTCTTGAAATCTGTTTCCGGCTATTCTGCCTCGATGTCAAGTCCGCCTCGTTGACTTCCCTCAACAGATTTTTGGACGATACTTGCCCTTTATTACTCTGCCACTTTGTGAATTGCTGTGCCCCTGAGCTCCGTTCTTTAACTCGTTTTTTCTGAGCTGTATGCAATCCAATAATTTGGTTCATGACTTACACTTGTTCCCGGTGGGTGGCTGAGACTTTGGTCAATTCTTCTTCCTCCATGGGAATAAGTGTGACATATGCCCATCCAAATGCCTTACAGCTACTCTCTCATTGGTTGTCCCACTTCCCATTCATCGTCTGCTAAATTGGCAACCTGTGCCAAACAGGAGGTTAAAGGTGCTGTCTGTCCAGGTTGGGAGATTGATAGTAAAGCAGTTGGAAAGTCATACCGGAGCACCAGGAGAGGGACTATTTGTTGAGATTTAGGGACCTTTCGTATTCACAGTGTGTTCATTCTCTAGGTTTCCCATACATGTTATAGCTGTAGTAATATTCCCTTCAACCTGGAGAGTTGGGACCCATGGAATGTGTGCCATGCATTATTGCTTTAAAGGGTCTGCATTTGCTCACCCAATCTCACCAATCCTCTCAGTCCCATGTGTCCAGCCTTATGCCACATCCAGCTGTCGTTGTAGATAGGGTCATTCCAGGTTTCATCAGAGACCCTGAAGGTATTGTAAAGAATTTCCCTTTTTTTTATTTTTGAAATTCCTTTTTATAGTTGGTTTGAGCTGATTCTCGCTGCCATGTTTATGCCAGTCTAGACACACTTGATTCCTTAAAGAGACATATCAATATATAGGTTTTAAGATTCTTACTAGTCAGATATATTCCTCTGTGGGAAATATGTGGTTTTGAGTCCCTTTCACTGAGGAAGGTGTAGGTCTTGTCTATTCCATAGTTGGTTCTTGGAACGGTACCTGTGCTTATATCAAACTCTTGTTTTATGCATCACCCCACCTCTCCTTCCCCCATGAGCAGGCATAAGTGTTTTCTAAATGTGAGACTCTCTTCTCTTTCCTAACTCAGTTCATGTGTAGCCATGTTTACAGGATCTTCATAAATGATATCTTATGATAAGTTTCTTTTTCTGTGTGACTTATTTCACTTAGAATCATCGTACCTGAATCCACTCATTTTGCTGCTACTGGTCTTATGACATTGATTTCATGGCTGAGGGATATTCCGTCATACGTAATTTCCTCAATTTCTTAAACCCTTTTTGTCTTTCCTGGGATTTTTAAGGTGGACACAAGTTGAGGCTCTTTTAAGCAGTGCAAACGTAAATTTTGGGGTGGCTCTGGCTTATTGATTTTCAATTTTCCCAAGGTTTATTCCTTAGCCTGAAAGTGCCCTTGGCTCTGAACCTCTGTTGTTTACATTTTTAGGGAACACAATGCACTCCTCCAGAGAGGCAGTTGGCAACTCACGTCCCGAACATCATCATAAAAAGTCTCCCAGTTTTCCAGCGCCTGTCTTGCCTTTCTGGGTTTTACACATTTTGCGGATGTCCCTTTTGACCGGTGGAAAGTGATGCTTCTTTGTAGTGCAGTTTCACTTTGCCCGTTTGATTGCCTGGCCAAAAAGGTTCTATGTGTTTTCTCCTGAATATATTCAGGAGAAAACTCATACGCCCTTTTTTGCCAAGTGTATCATTGTCAAAGTTGTTCCCCTATTCCTGTGCTTTAAAGGCACTTCCAACGTACCTCTTGAAATCTGTTTCCGCCTATTCTGCCTCGCTTTCAAATCCACCTCGTTGCCTTCCCTCAACAGGTTTTTGCACGATAGCGGTCCTTTACACCTCTGCCAGTTTGTGAATTGTTGTGCCCCTGAGCTCCATTTTTCAACTCGTTTTTTGTGAGCTGAATGCAAGTCCAAAATATTGGTTCAGGACCTATACTGCTTCCCGGCGGGTGGCTGAGACTTTGGTTAATTCTTCTTCCTGCAGCAAAATTAGTGTCACATGTGCCCCTCCAAATACCTAACAGCTACTCTCTCATTGGTTCTTCTTCTTCCCTTTCATCCTCTGCCAAATTGTCAACCTGTGCAAACCAGGAGGTTAAAGGGGCTGTCTCTCCAAGTTGGGAGATTGATATTAAAGGCATTGGAAAGTGAAACCGGAGCACCAGGATAGGGACTATTCGTTGAGTTTTAGAAACCTTTCATATTCACAGTGGGTCCATTATCTTGGTTACCCGTACATGTTATAACTCTAGTAATATTCCCCTCAACCTGGAGAGTTGGGACACATCGAATGGCTGCCACACATTATTGCTTTAAGGTTCTGCATTTGCTCACCCAATCTCACCAATCCTCTCAGTCCCATGTGTCCAGCCATATGCCACATCCTGCTGTCATTGTAGATAGAGTTATACCAGGATTCATCAGAGACCCTGAAGGAATTGTAAAGAATTTCCCGTTTTTTTTGGTTTGATTTTGAAATTCCTTTCTATAGTGGGTTTGAGCTGATTCTCACTGCCATGTTTATGCCAGTCTAGACATACTTGATTCCCTTACGGAGATATATCAATACATAGGTTTTAAGATTCTTATTAGTAAGATATATTCTTCTGCGGGGAATATGGGTTGTTGTGTCCCTTTCCCTGATGAAGGTGTAGCTCTTGTCTCTTCCGTATTAGGTTTTTGGAAAGGTACCTGTACTAATTCAAACTCTGGTTTTATGCATCACCCCACCTCTCAATCCCCCTTAAGCAGGCATAAGAATGTTTTCTAAATATGAGTCTCTCTTCTCTTTCCTAATACAGTTCATGTGTAGCCATGTTTACAGGATCTTCATAAGTGATATCTTATGGTAATTTTCTTTTTCTGTGTGACTTATTTCACTTAGAATCATCGTACCTGAATCCACTCATTTTGCTGCTACTGGCCTTATGACATTGATTACATGGCTGAGGGATATTCCTTGTACATAAGTACCACAATTTCTTGAACCATTTTTGTCTTTCCTAGGATATTTAAGGTGTACCCAATTTGAGGTTCTTGAAATAAGTGAAACCCTAAATTTTGGGGTGGCTCTGTCTTATTGATTTTCAGTTTTCCCAAGGTATATTTCCTAGACTGGACGTGCCCTTGGCTCTGTAGCTCTGTTGTTTATTTGTTTTACGGAACACAATGCACTCCTCCAGAGAGGCAGTTGGCAACTTAATCCTGCCAATCAGTATAACAAGGCTCCCAGTTCTCCAGGGGCTGTCTTGCCTTTCTGGTTTTTACACATTTAGCTGATATCCCTTTTGACTGGTTTGAGGTGATAATTCTTTGTAGTGCAGATTTGCATTGTCTGCTTGCTGGATGGCCAAAAAGGGCGTATTCGTTTTCTCCTGAATATATTCAGGAGAAAAGGCATACGCCCTTTTTGGCCAAGTGCATCATTGTCGAAGTTGTGCCCCTCTTCCTGTGCTTTAAAGGCGATTCCAACATACCTCTCGAAATCTGTTTCCTGCTATTCTGCCTAGCTTTCAAGTCCGCCTCGTTGCCTTCCATTAAACAAATCTTTGGACGATAGTTGTCCTGTATTTCTCTGCCAGTTTGTGAATTGCTGTGCCCATGAGCTCCATTTTTCAACTCGTTTTTTTGTGAGCTGAATGCAAGTCCAATCTTTGGTTCAGGACCTATACTGGTGTGTGGTGGTTGGCTGAGACTTTGGTTAATTTTTCTTCCGGCCGGGAAATTAGAGGGACATGTTCCCGTCCAAATGCCTAACAGCTACTCTCTTATTGGTTCTCCCTCTTCCCTTTCATCCTCTGCCAAATTGGCAACTTGTGAGAACCAGGAGGTTAAATGGGCTGTCTCTCCAAGTTGGGAGATTGATAGTAAAGCAAATGGAAAATCAAACTGGAGCACCAGGAGAGGGACTATTAGTTGAGTTTTAGAGACCATTTGTATTCACAGTGTGTCCATTCTCTAGGTTTCCCGTACATGTTATAGCTGTAGTAATATTCCCTTCAACCTGGAGAGTTGGGAACCATGAAATGGGTGCCACTCATTATTGCTTTAAAGGGTCTTCATTTGCTCACCCAATCTCACCAATCCTCTCAGTCCCAAGTGTCCAGCCTTATGCCACATCCAGCTGTCATTGTAGATAGGGTCATTCCAGGTTTCATCAGACACCCTGAAGGAATTGTATGAAATTTCCCTGTTTTTTTGTTTTGTTTTTGAAATTCCTTTTTATAGTGGGTTTGAGCTGATTCTCACTGTCACTTTTATGCCAGTCTAGAAACACTTGATTCCCTTATGGAGACATATCGATACATAGGATTTAAGATTCATACTAGTAAGTTATATTACTCTGTGGTGAATATGAGGTGTTGAGTCCCTTTCACTGAGGAATGTGTAGTTCTTGTCTATTTCGTATTTGGTTTTTGGAACGGTACGTGTACTAATATCAAAATCTGATTTTATGCATCACCCCACCTATCCTTCCCCCTTAAGCAGGCATAAGCGTTTTTTTTAAATGTGAGTCTCTCTTCGCTTTCCTAACTCAGTTCATATGTAGCCATGTTTACAGGATCTTCATAAGTGATATCTTATGATAAGTTTCTTTTTCTGTGTGACTTATTTCACTTAGAATCATCGTACCTGAATCCACTCATTTTGCTGCTACTGGCCTTATGACATTGATTTCATGGCTGAGCGATATTCCATCATACGTAAGTACCACAATTTCTTGAACCATTTTTATCTTTCCTGGGATATTTAAGGTGTACACAAGTTGAGGTTTTTGTTAGCAGTGCAGCCCTGAATTTTGGTGTGGATCTGTCTTATTTATTTTCAGTTTTCCCAAGGTATATTCCCTAGACTGGAAGTGCCCTTGGCTCTGTAGCTCTGTTGTTTACTTGTTTTAGGGAACACAATGCACTCCTCCAGAGAGGCAGTTGGCAATTTACATCCCGCCAATCAGCATAACAAGGATCCCTGTTCTCCAGGGCCTGTCTTGCCTTTCTGGTTTTTACCCATTTTGTGGATGTCCCTTTTGACCGGTGGGAAGTGATACTTCTTTGTAGTGCAGATTTGCATTGCCCTCTTGCTTGCTTGTCCAAAAAGGGCGTATGCGTTTTCTCCTGAATATATTCACGTGAAAACCCATATGCCCTTTATGGCCATTTCCATAATTTTCGAAGTTGTAATGCTTTTCCTGTGTTTAAAGGCGATTCCAATGTACCTCTTGAAATCTGTTTCATGCCATTCTGCCTCATTTTCCCTTCCGTCTCGTGGCTTTCCCTCAACAGATTTTTCGAAGAGAGTAGTCCTTTATAACTCTGCAGGTTAGTGAATTGCTGTGGCCCTGAGCTCCATTTTTCAACTCGCGTTTTTGTGATCTGACCGCAAATCAACAGTTTTGCTTCTGGACTTATACTGGTTCTGGGGGGCAGGCTGAGACTTTGGTTAATTCCTCTTTGTGATGGGAAATTAGAGAGACATGTGGCCGTCCAAATGCCTACAGCTACTCTCTCATTGGTTCTCTCTCTTCCCTTATATCCTCTGCACAATTTGCCAAGTGTGCGTACCAGGAGGTTATAGGTGCTGACTTTCCAAGTTGGGAGATTGATAGTAAAGCAGCTGGAATGTCAAACTGGAGCACAAGGAGAGAAAAAAGTAGTAGAGTTTTAGAAACCTTTCACCATCAGATGGTTTCCATTCTCTAGGTTCCCATACACGTTATAACTGTAGTGATATTCCCTTCTACCTGGAGAGATGGGAACCATGGAATGGGTGGCAGGCATTATTGCTTTAAACGGTCTGCATTTTTTCACCCAATCTCACCAATCCTCTCAGTCCCAAGTGACCAGCCTTATGCCACATCCAGCTGTCATTGTAGATACGGTCATTCCAGGTTTCATCAGAACCCCTGAAGTTATTGTGTAAGAATTTTACTGTTTTTATGTTTTGTTTTTAAATTCCTTTTTATAGTGGGTTTGAGCTGATTCTCACTGCCATGTTTATGTCGTTCTAGACACACTTGGTTCCCTTACGGAGACATATCAATACATAGGTTTTAAAATTCTTACTAGTCAGATATATTTCTCTGCGGGGAATAGGGTTGGTGAGTTCCGTTCACTGAGGAAGGAGTAGGGCTTGTCTCTTCTGTTTTTGGATTATGGAACGGTACCTGTGCTAATATCAATCTTATGTTTTGTGTATCTCCCCACCTCTCTTTCCCCTTAAGCAAGCGTTAGATTGTTTTCTAAATCTGATACTCTGTTCTCTTCCCTAAATCAGTTCATATGTAGCCATGTTTACATTCTCCTCATAAGTGATATCTTATGTCAGAATGCACCATGGCCGTTCTCATAATAATGCTCCATGACCCCTGTCATCACAATGCACCATGCCCTGGTTATCAAAATGCTCCATGTCCCTCGTCATCACAATTCTCCACGGCCTTGTCATCACAATGCTACATGACACTACTCATCAAAATGTTACATGCTCTTGTCATCAAAATTCACCTTCCACTTGACATTGCAATGCTCCATGCACTTGTCATAACAATGCTCCATGCACATGTCATCACAAAGCTCCATGCACTTGTCATCACAATGCTCCATGACCCCTGTCATCACAATGCTCACTGACACCTGTCATCACAATGCTTCATGCCCCTTGTCATTACAGTGCTCCATGATGCTCGACATCACAATTACCCAAGGTCTTCTCATCACAATGCTCCATGGCCAATATCATCACAATTCTCCATAACCACTGTCATCACAACACTCCATGACACCTGACAAGACAATGATTCGGGTCTCTTGTCATCACAATGTTATATTCCCTAGTCATCACAATGCTCCATGACACCGGTCATCACAATACTCCATGAATATTTTAAGCCCAATGTTCCATGACGCTTGTCATCACAGTGATCCATGTCGTTGTCATCCCTATGCTCCATGACCACTGTTTTCACAATGCTCCGTGACGCTTGTCATCACAGTGCTCCATGACACCTGTCATCACAATGCTCCATGCCATTGTCAGCAAAATGCTACATGACCTTGTCAATACAATGCTCTATTTGCTTGTCATCACAATCCTCCATGAAACTTGGGATCACATTGCTACATGCCCTTGTCATCACAATGCTCCATGCTCCTTGAAATCAAAATGATCCATGACCTCTGTCATCACAATGCTCCAAACTCTTGTGATCACAATGTTCAATAACATTTGTCATCACAACGCTCCATGATGCCTGTCATCACAATAATCCATGCCCTTTTCATCACAATGCTCCATGACCTTTGTCATTACAATTCTCAGTACATTGACATCACAATGCTCCCTGATATTTGTCGTCAGAATGCTCCTTGAACCCTGTCACAAAAAGTCTCCATGCCATTTTCATCACAATGCCCCATGCCGTTTTCATCACAATGCACCATGACATTGTCATGAAAATACTCCACAAGCTTGTCACCAGAATGCTCCATGACCCTGGTCATCACAATTCTCCATGCACTTGTCAGCACAATGCTCCCTGACCCTTGTCATCACAATGCTCCAAGCCATTGTCATCACAATGCTCCATTACCTTTGTCATCAGAATCCTCCATGACACTTGGCATCACAATGCTCCATGCCATTGTCATGAGAATGGGCCATTACATATGTCATCACAATGCTCCCTGACACCTGTCTTCACAATACTTCATGACCTACCTGGTCATCACAATGCTCCATGCCCTTGTCATCTCAATGCTCCATGACCCCTGTCATCACAATGCTCCGTGACTCCAGTCATCACAATGTTTCATGACCTTTGTCACCACAATGGTCCATGCCCTCGTCATCAACAGTCTCTGTGACCATTTTAGCCACAATGCTCCATGAAATTTTCCTCACAATGCTCTTTGACCCTTGTCATCACAATGCTCTATGCCTTTCTCAGCACAATGCTTCATGACCCTTGACATCACAATGCTCCCTGCACTTCTCATCACAATGCACCGTGCCCTTGTAATCAAAATGCTCCATTACTTGTCATCACAAAGCTCCATGACCCATGGCATCACAATGCTCCATGTCATTGTCATCACAATGCTCAATTAAACCTCCCATCATATTGATCAATGCCCTTGTCATCACAAAGCTCCATGACACTTGTCATCACAATGCTCGATGCCCTTCTTATCACAATGCTCCAAGCCCTTGTCATTACAATCCTGCATGACCAGTGTATCATAGTGTTCTGTACCCTTGTCATCACAATGCTCCATGCCCACTCTCATCACAATAATCCCAGAAACATTTCAGAGCAATGTTCCATACCCTTCTCATCACAATGCTCCAGTACCTCTGTCATAACAATGCACCATGACCCCTGCCATCACAATGTAACACGGCCTATTCATCACAAGGTTCCATGACACCTGTCATCACAATGCTGAAGGCCGCTTAATTCACAATGCTCCATGCCCTTGTCATCACAAAGCTCCATGACACATGTCATCAGAATGTTCCATGCCCTTCACATCACAATGCTCCATGCCCTTGTCATCACACTGCTCCAAGAACCCTGTAAACACAAAGCTCCATGCCCCTTTTCATCTCAATGCTCCATGAACCCTGTCATCACAATGCACCATGCCCATCATCATAATTCTTCAGGCTATTGTCATCACAATGAAATCAATATTCTCCATGATCTCTGTCATCATAATGCTCCAAACCCTTGTGATCACAATGTTCCATAACACTTATCACCACAACACGCCATGACGCTCATCATCACAATTATCCATGGTCTTCTCATCACAACGGTCTATGATCATTGTCATCACAATGCTCAATACACTTGTCATCACTATGCTCCCTGACACTTGTCGTCAGTATGCTCCTTGTACCCAGTCATGAAAAGGCTCCATGCCTTTGTCATCACAATAATCCATGCCCTTGTCATCACAATGCTCCAAGACCCCTGTAATCAAAATGCTCCATGACCCTTTTCATCAGAATGCTCCATGAGATTTGTCATCACAAGTCTCCATGGTCTTCTAATCACAATGCTCGAGGACCTTGTCATCACCATGCTCCATTCCCTTGTCATCACAATGCTCCATGACCCCTGTCATCACAATACTCCATGAACATTTTCAGCCCAATGCTCCATGAAACTTGCCATCACAATGATCCATGCCCTTGTCATCCCAATGCTCCATGACCCCTGTATTCACAATGCTCAATGACGCTTGTCATCACAGTGCTCCATGACCCCTGTCATCACAATGCTCCATGCCTTTGTCAGCAAAATGCTACATGGCCTTGTCATTACAATGCTCTATGCGCTTGGCATCACAATACTCCATTACCATTGTCATCACAATCCTCCATGAACCTTGGGATCACATTGCTTCATGCCCTTGTCATCACAATACTCCATGCTCCTTGAAATCAAAATGATCCATGACCTCTGTCATCAAATGCTCAAATCCCATGTGATCACCTTGTTCCATAACACTTGTCATCACAACGCTCCATGATTCCTGTCATCACAATACTCCATGCCCTTTTCATCACAATGCTCCATGACCTTTGTCATCACAATTCTCAATACACTTGTCATCACAATGCTCCCTGATACTTGTCGTCAGAATGCTCCTTGAACCCTGTCACGAAAAGGCTCCTTGCCTTTTTCATCACAATGCCCCATGCCGTTTTCATCAAAATGCTCCATGCCATTGTCATCAAAATACTCCACAAGCTTGTCATCAGAATGTTCCATGACCCTTGTCATCACAAATCTCCATGCACTTGTCAGCAAAATGCTCCCTGACCCTTGTCATCACAATGCTCCAATCCATTGTCATCACAATGCTCAAGTATCTTTGACAGTAGAATCCAACATGATAATTGGCATCACAATTCTCCATGCCCATGTCATAACAATGCCCCATTCCAAATGTGATCACAATAATCCATGAAACTAAAGAGACCACTGTTCCATCCCCTTGTCATCACAATGCTCCATGCCCTTGTTATCACAATGCTCCATGACCCTTGTCATCACAATGCTCCATGACTCCAGTCATCACAATGCTTCATGAACTTTGTCATCACAATTGTCCATGTCCTCGTCATGAACAGTCTCTGTGACCTTTTTAACCACAATGCTCCATGAAATTTTCATCACAATGCTCTTTGACCCTTGTCATCAAACGGCTCTATGCCTTTCTCAGCAAGTGCTCCATGACACATGTCATCACAATGCACCATGCGCTTGTCATCACAATGCTCCTCAAATTTGGCATCACAATACACCATAAAACTTGTCATCACAATGTTCCATGCACTTCTCATTAAAATGCTCTCTCACCACTGATATCACAATGCTACATCACTATTTGTCACAATAATCCCTCACCACTGTCATCACAATGATTCATGGCATCTGTCATCACAATGCTACATGCAATTATCATCACAATGTTCGATGACCCCTGACATCAAAATGTTCCATATCACCTGTCATCAAACTGCTCCATGATCCTTTTCATCAAAATGCTCCATGACCCCTGACATCACAATGTTCCATAACACCTGTCATCAAAATGTTCCATGACAGTTTTCATCAAATTGTCCAGGAACCTGTCATCAAAATGCTCCCTGCCCTTCTCATCAAAATGCACCACACCCTTGTCATCAAAATGCTCCAGGACTTGTCATCACAATGCTCCATGCCCTTGCCATCACAGTGCTCCATTACTTCAGTCATAACAATGCTCCATGACCCCTGCTATCACGATGTTGCATGGCCTTGTCATCACAAAGCTCCATGACCCTTCTCATCACAATGCTCCAAGAACCCTCTAATCACAATGCTCTATGCCCCTTTTCATCTCAATGATCCATGAACCCTGTCATCACAATGCACCATGCCCATCATCATAATGCTTCATGCTATTGTCATCACAATGAAATCAAAATGCTCCATGAACTCTGTCATAACAATGCTCCAAACCCTTGTGATCACAATATTCCATATCACTTATCATCACAATGCCCCATGACGCTCGTCATCACAGTTATCCATGGTCTTCTCCTCAGAATGCTCCATGACCTTTGTCATCACAATGCTCAGTACACTTGTCATCAACATATTCCCTGACACTTGTTTTCTGCATGCTCCTTGAATCCAGTCATGACAAGGCTCCATGCATTTTTCATCACAATGATCCATGCCCTTTTCATCACAATGCTCCAAGACCCCTGTAATCACAATGCTCCATGCCCTTGTCATCACAAAGCTCAATGATGCATGCCATCAGAATGCTCCTTGGCCTTCTCCTCACAATGCTCCATGCCCTAGTCATCACAATGTGCCAAGACCCCTCTAATCACAATGCTCCATGCCCATTTTCATCTGTATGCTCCAGGAGATTGTCATCACAAGGCTCCATGGTTTTCTCATCACAATGCTCCAGGAACTTGTCATCACAATGCTTCCTGACCTTGTCATGAAAATTCTCAATGGCCATTGTCATCATAATGCTCCTAGCCCTAGTCATCACAATACTCCATTATATTTGTCATCACAATCCTCCACTACATTTGGCATCACAATACTCCCAGCCATTGTCATCGCAATGGACCATGACATATGTCTTCACAATGCTCCCTGACACCTGTCTTCAAAATACTCCATGACCTTCTTTTCACAATGATCCATGCCCTTGTCATCACAATGCACCATGTCCACTGTCATAACAATAATCTATGAATATTGACAGACCAATGCTCCAAGCCCCTGTCATCACAATGCTCCATGCACTTGTCATCACAATGCTCCATGACTTGTCATCGCAATGCTCCAAGACCCCTGTAATCACCATGCTCCATGCCCCTTTTCATCAGAATGCTCCATGAGAATTGTCATCATAAGAATCCATGGTCTTCTCATCACAATGCTGCAGGACCTTGTCATCACCATGCTCCATTACCTTGTCATCACAATGCTTCATGACCCCTGTCATCACAATAATCCATGAATATTTTCAGCCCAATGCTCCACGACCTATTCATCACAATGCTACATGGCTAATATCATCTCAATGCTCCATGACCACTGTCATCACAACACTCCATGACACATGACGACACAATGATCCGGGACTCTTGTCATCACAATGCTCCATTCCCTACTCATCACTATGCTCCATGACCCCTGTCATCACAACACTCCATGAAAATTTTCAACCCTGTGCTCCATGACATTTGTCATCACAATGATCCATGCACTTGTCATGCCAATGCTCCATGACCCCTGTATTCACAATGATCTGTGACGCTAGTCATCACAGTGCTCCATGACACATGTCATTATAATGCTCCATGCCTTTGTCAGCAAAATGCTACATGACCTTGTCGTTACAATGCTCTATGTGCTTGTCATCACAATACTCCATTTCCATTGTCATCACAATCCTCCATGAAACTTGGGATGACATTGCTTCATGCCCTTGTCATCACAATGCTCCATGCTCCTTGAAATCAAAATGATCCATGACCTCTGTCATCACAATGTTCCAAACTCTTGTGATCACAATGATCCATAACACTTGTCATCACAACGCTCCATGATGCCTGTCATCACAATACTCCATGCCCTTTTCATCACAATGCTCCATGACCTTTCTCATCACAATTCTCAATACACTTGTCATCACAATGCTCCCTGACACTTGTCGTCAGAATTCTCCTTGAAACCTTTCACGAAAAGGCTCCATGCTTTTTCATCACAATACCCCATGCCGTTTTCATCAAAATGCTCCATGCCATTGTCATCAAAATACTGCAGAAGCTTGTCATCAGAATGCTCCATGACCCTTGTCATCACAATTCTCCATGCACTTGTCAGCACAATGCTCCCTGCCCCTTGTCATCACAATGCTCCAAGCCATTGTCATCACAATGTTCCATTACCGTTGTCATCAGAATCCTCCATGACAATTGGCATCACAATGCTCCATGCCATTGTCATCACAATGGGCCATTACATATGTCATCTCAATGCTCCCTGACACCTGTCTTCACAATACTGCATGACTTGGTCATCACAATGCTCCAAGCCTTTTCATCACAATGCACCATTCCAACTGTCATCGCAATAATCCATGACACTTATTAGATCAATGCTCCATGCCCTTGTCATCACAATGCTCCATGCCCTTGTTATCACAATGCTCCATGACCCCTGTCTTCACATTGCTCCGTGACTCCAGTCATCACAATGCTTCATGACCTTTGTCACCACAATGGTCCATGCCCTCGAAATCAACAGTCTCTGTGACCTTTTTAACCACAATGCTCCATGAACTTTTCATCACAATGCTCTTTGACCCTTGTCATCACAATGCTCTATGCCTTTCTCAGCACAATGCTCCATGACCCTTGACATCACAATGCTCCATGCACTTGTCAGCACAATGCTCCATGACACATGTCATCAAAATGATCCATGACCCCTGTCATCACAATTCTCCGTTACTCCAGTCATCACAATGCTTCATAACGTTTGTCATCACAATGCTCCATGCCTTTGTCATCACATTGCTCCCTGACACCTGTCATCACAATTCTTCATGCCCCTTTTCATTACAGTGCTCCATGATGCTCGACATCACAATTACCCAAGGTCTTCTCATCACAATGCTCCACGGTTTTGCCATCACCATGCTCCATGCCTTGTCATCTCAAAGCTCAATGTCCCTTGTCCTCACAATTATCCACGTCCTTGTCATTACAATGCTCCATGGCACTTCACATCACAATGTTATATGCTCTTGTCATCACAATACTCCATGCACTTGTCATCACAATGCTCCATGACCCCTGTCATAGGAAGCTCCATGCGCTTTTCATCAAAATGTTTCACGACCAGGACATGAAAATTCTCAATGGCCCTTGATATCACAGTGCTCCATGCCCTTGTCATCACAATGCTCCTTTACTTTGTCACAACAATCCTCCATAACAATTGGCATCACAATGCTCCATGATATTGTCATCAAACTGGAACATGACATATTTCATCACAATGCTCCTTGACAACTTTCTTCACAATAATCCATGACCTTGTCATCACAGTGCTCCATGACCTTGTCATCACAATGTGCCATGCCCATTCTTATCACAATAATCCAAGAAACTTGTCAGACCAATGCTCCATGCTACTTTTCATCACAATGCTCCATGAACGCTGTCATCAAAATGCACCATGCCCATCATCATAATGCTTCATGCTATTGTCATCACAATGAAATCAAAAAGCTCCATGACATCTGTCATCACAATGCTGCAAACCCTTGTGATCACAATGTCCCATAACACTTGTCATCACAATGCCCCATGACACTGGTCACCACAGTTATCCATGGGCTTCTCATCACAGTGCACCATGACTTTTGTCAACACAATGCTCAATACCCTTGTCAACACAATGCTCTCTGATTATTGACCTCAGTATGCACCGTGCACTCTTTCATGACAAGGCTCCATGCCTTTTTCATCACAATGATCCATGCCCTTCTCATCAAAATGTTCCAAGACACCTGTGATCACAATGCTCCTTGCACTTGTCATCACAAAGCTCCATGACGAATGTCATCAGAATGCTCCATGGCCTTCTCATCATAATGTTCCATGCCCTTGTCATCACAATGCTCCAAGACCCCTGTAATCAAAATGATCCCTGCGCCTTTTCATCAGAATGCTCCATGAGACTTGTCATCACAAGGTTCCATGGGCTTCACATCACAGTGCTCCAGGACCTTGTCATCACAGTGCTCCATTCCCTTGTCATCACAATGCTCCATGACCACTGTCATCACAATAATCCATGAACATTTTCAGCCCAATGCTCCACGAAATTCTCATCACAATGCTCCATAGGCCATATCACCACAATGCTCCATGACCACTGTCATCAAAACACTCCATGACACCTGACAACACAATGATCCGGGACACTTGTCATCACAGTGCTCCATTCCGTAGTCATCACAATGCTCCATGACCCCTGTCATCACAACACTCCATGAATATTTTCAGCCCAGTGCCCCATGACACTTGTCATCACAATGATCCATGCCTTTGTCATCCCAATGCTCCATGACCCCTGTATTCACAATGCTCCGTGACACTTGTCATCACAGTGCTCCATGACACCTGTCATCACAATGCTCCATGCCTTTGTCAGCAAAATGCTACATGACCTTGTCATTACAATACTCTATGCGCTTGTCATCACAATACTCCATTTCCATTGTCATCACAATCCTCCATGAAACTTGGGATCACATTGCTTCATGCCATTTTCATCACAATGCTCCATGCTCCTTGAAATCAAAATGATCCATGATCTCTGTCATCACAATGCTCCAAAACCTTGTGATCACAATGTTCCATAACAGTTGTCATCACAACGCTCCATGATGCCTGTCATCACAATAATCCATGCCCTTTTCATCACAATGCTCCATGACCATTGTCATCACAATTCTCAATACACTTGTCATCAAAATGCTCCCTGACACTTGTCATCAGAATGCTCCTTGAACCCTGTCACGAATAGGCTCCATGCCGTTTTCATCACAATGCACAATGCCGTTTTCATCAGAATGCTCCAGGCCATTTTCATCAAAATCCTCCACAAGCTTGTCAACAGAATGCTCCATGACCCTTCTCATCACAATTCTCCATGCACTTGTAAGCACAATGCTCCCTGACCCTTGTCATCACAATGCTCCAATCCATTGTCATCACAATGCTCCATTACATTTGTCATCAGAATTCTCCATGACACTTGGCATCACAATGTTCCATGACATTGTCATCACAATGGGCCATTCCAAATGTCATTTCAATAATCCATGAAACATATTAGACCAATGTTCCATGCCCTTGTCATCACAATGCTCCATGCCCTTGTTATCACAATGCTCCATGACCCCTGTCATCACAATGCTCCTTGACTCCCGTCATCACAATGCTTCATGACCTTTGTCATCACAGTGGTCCATGCCGTCGTCATCAACAGTCTCTGACCTTTTTAACCACAATGCTCCATGAACTTTTCATCACAATGCTCTTTGACCCTTGTCATCACAATGCTCCATGCGCTTGTCAGCACAATGCTGCAAGACACATGTCATCACAGTGCACCATGCACTTGTCATCACAGTGCTCCACAATCTTGTCATCACAATGCTCCTTAAAATTAGTCATCACAATGCTCCATGCACTTCTCATCAAAATGCTCTCTCACCACTGATATCACAATGCTACATCACTATTGGTCACAATACTCCCTCACCCCTGTCATCACAGTGTTCCATGACTCCTGTCATCACAATGCTACATGCACTTATCACAATGTTCGATGACCCCTGACATCACAGTGTTCCATAACACCTGTCATCAAAATGTTCCATGACACTTTTCATCAAATTGCTCCAAGACCTGTCATCAGAATGCTCCCTGCCCTTCTCATCACAATGCACAACACCCTTGCCATCTAAATGCTCCATGACCTTTGTCATCACAAAGATCCATGACCCTTGGCATCACAATGCACCATTCCAACAGTGATCGCAATAATCTATGAAACATATTAGACCATTGATCCATGCCCATGCCATCACAATGCTCCATTACCCCAGTCATAACAATGCTCCATGACCCCTGCCATCACAATGTTCCATGGCCTTGTCATCACAAAGCTCCATGACACTTCTCGTAACAATGCTCCATGAACCCTGTAATCACAATGCTCTATGCCCCTTTTCATCTCAATGATCCATGAACCCTGTCATCACAATGCACCATGCCCATCATCAAAATGCTTCATGCTATTGTCATAACAATGAAATCAAAATGCTCCATGACCTCTGTCATAACAATGCTCCAAACCCTTGTGATCACAATATTCCATAACACTTGTCATCACAATGCCCCATGACACTCGTCATCACAATTATCCATGATCTTCTCATCACAATGCTCCATGACCTTTGTCATCACAATGCTCAATACACTTGTCATCCAAATGCTCCTTAACACTTGTTGTCTGTATGTTCCTTTTGCCCTGTCATGACAGGGCTCCATGCCTTTTTCATCACAATGATCCATGTCCTTTTTATCACAATGCTTCAAGACCCATGTAATCACGATGCTCCATGCCATTGTCATCACAAAGCTCAATGATGCATGCCATCAGAATGCTCCTTGGTCTTCTCCTCACAATGCTCCATGCCCTTGTCATCACAAAGTTCCAAGACCACTGTAATCACAATGCTCCATGCCCTTTTTCATCAGTATGCTCCATGAGACTTGTCATCACATGGCTCCATGGTTTTGTCATCATAATGCTCCAAGCCCTAGTCATCACAATGCTCCATTATATTTGTCATCATAATACTCCATTACATTTGGCATCACAATGTTCCCTGCCATTGTCATCGCAATGGACCATGACATATTTCATCACAATGCTCCGTGACACCTGTCTTCAAAATACTCCATGACCTTCTCATCTCAATGCCCCATGCCCTTGTCATCACAATGCACCATGTCCACTGTCATCACAATAATCTATGAAACTTGTCAGACCAATGCTCCATTCCCCTGTCATCACAATGCTCCATGACCTTGTTATCACAGTGCTCCATGACCCCTGTCATCACAGTGCCCCGTGACTCCAGTCATCACAATGCTTCATAACGTTTGTCATCACAACGGTCCATTCCCGCGTCATCACAAGGCTCTGTGTCCTTTGTAACCACAATGCTCCATGAACTTTTCATCACAATGCTCCGTGACCCTTGTCATCACAGTGATCCATGCCTTTGTAAGAACAATGCTCCATGACCCTTGTCATCACAATGTGCCACTCGGTTTTCATCACAATGATCCACAACCTTGTCATCGCTATGCTCCATTAACCTTGTAATCACAATGCTCCATGCACTTCTCATCCAAATGCTCTCGCACCAGGGATATCACAATGATCTATCACTAGATATCACAATCCTCCCTCACCCCTGTAATCACAGTGTTCCATGACCCCTGTCATCACAATTCTACATCCCCTTATCAACACAATGTTCCATGACCCCTGACATCACAATGTTCCACGGCCTTGTCATCACAAGGCTCCATGACCCTTGTCATCACAATGCTCCAAGACCCCTGTAATCACAATGCTCCATGACCCCTGTCATCACAATACTCCATGAAATTTTTCAACCCAATGCTCCATGACCCATGTCATCACAATGATACATGCCCTTGTCATCCCAATGCTCCATGACCCCTCTATTCACAATGCTCCGTGACGCTTGTCATCACTGTGCTCCATGACATGTTATCACAATGCTCCATGCCTTTGTCAGCAAAATGCTACATGACCTTGTCATTACAATGCTCTATGCGCTTGTCATCACAATGCTCCCTGCTCCTTGAAATCAAAATGATCCATGACCTCTCTCATCACAATGCTCCAAACTCTTGTGATCAGTATGTGCTATAACACTTGTCATCACAAAGCTCCATGATGCCTGTCATTACACATACTCCATGCCCTTTTTATAACAATGCTCCATGAATTTGTCATCACAATTCTCAGTACATTTGTCATCACAATGCTCCGTGACATTGTCGTCAGAATGCTCCTTGAACCCTGTCACAAAAAGGCTCCATGCCTTTTTCATCAAAATGCTCCATGCAATTGTCATCAAAATACTCCACAAGCTTGTGATCAGAATGCTCCATGACCCATGTCATCACAATTCTCCATGCACTTGTCAGCACAATGCTCCCTGAAACCTGTCATCACAATGCTCCAAGCCCTTGTCATCACAATGCTCCATTACCTTTGTCATCAGAATCCTCCATGACACTTGGCATCACAATTCTCCATGCCATTGTCATTACAATGGGTCATTACTTATGTCATCACAATGCTCCCTGACACCTCCCTTCACAATACTGCATGACCTGGTCATCACAATGCTCCATGCCCTTGTTATCACAATGTTCCAAGTCCCCTGTAATCAGAATGCTCCAGACCCCTTTTCATCAGTATGCTCCTTGAGACTTGTCATCACAAGCCTCCATGGTTTTCTCATCACAGTGCTCCAGGACTTGTCATCACAATGCTTCACGACACTGTCATGAAAATTCTCAATGGTTCTTGTTAACATAATGCTCCATGCCCTAGTCATCACAATGCTCCATTATATTTGTCATCACATCCTCCATTACAATTGGCATCACAATGCTCCATGCTTTTGTCATCGCAATGGACCATGACATAGGTCATCACAATGCTCCCTGACAACTGTCTTCACAATACTCCATGCCCTTGTCTTCACAATGCTCCATGCCCTTGTCATCACAATGCACCATGTCCACTGTCATCACAATAATCTATGAAACATGTCAGACCTATGCTCCATGCCCCGTCATCACAATGCTCCATGCCCTTGTCATCACAATGCTCTATGCGCTTGTCATCACATACTCCTTTACCATTGTCATCACAATCCTCCATGAAACTTGGGATCACATTGCTTCATGCCCTTTTAATCACAATGCTCCCTGCTCCTTGAAATCAAAATGATCCATGACCTCTCTCATCACAATGCTCCAAACTCTTGTGATCACTATGTTCTATAACACTTGTCATCACAAAGCTCCATGATGCCTGTCATTACACATACTCCATGCCCTTTTTATAACAATGCTCCATGAATTTGTCATCACAATTCCCAGTACACTTGTCATCACAATGCTCCGTGACATTGTCGTCAGAATGCTCCTTGAACACTGTCACAAAAAGGCTCCATGCCTTTTTCATCAAAATGCTCCATGCAATTGTCATCAAAATACTCCACAAGCTTGTGATCAGAATGCTCCATGACCCTTGTCATCACAATTCTCCATGCACTTGTCAGCACAATGCTCCCTGAAACCTGTCATCACAATGCTCCAAGCCCTTGTCATCACAATGCTCCATTACCTTTGTCATCAGAATCCTCTATGACACATGGCATCACAATTCTCCATGCCATTTTCATTACAATGGACCATTACTTATTTCATCACAATGCTCCCTGACACCTCTCTTCACAAAACTGCATGCCCTTGTCATCACAATGCTCCATGCCCTTGTTATCACAATGTTCCAAGTCCCCTGTAATCAGAAAGCTCCAGACCCCTTTTCATCAGTATGCTCCTTGAGACTTGTCATCACAAGCCTCCATGGTTTTCTCATCCCAATGCTCCAGGACTTGTCATCACAATGCTTCACGACATTGTCATGAAAATTCTCAATGGCCCTTGTCAACATAATGCTCCATGCCCTAGTCATCACAATGCTCCATTATATTTGTCATCACATCCTCCTTTACAATTGGCATCACAATGCTCCATGCTATAGTCATCGCAATGGACCATGACATAGGTCATCAAAATGCACCCTGACACCAGTCTTCACAATACCCCATGCCCTTGTCTTCAAAATGCTCCATGATCCCTGTCATCACAATAATCTATGAAATATGTCAGACCCATGCTCCATGCCCCTGTCATCAAAATGCTCCATGCCCTTGTCATCACAATGCTCCATGATCCCTGTCATCACGATGCTCCGTGATTCCAGTCATCACTATGCTTCATAACATTTGTCATCACAACGGTCCATGCCCGCATCATCACAAGGCTCTGTGACATTTGTAACCACAATGCTCCATGAACATTTCATCACAATGCCCCGTGACCCTTGTCATCACAATACTCCATGCCTTTGTAAGAACAATGCTCCATGACCCTTGTCATCACAATGTGCCATGCGCATTTCATCACAATGATCCACAACCTTGTCATCGCTATGCTCCATAAACCTTGTAATCATAATGCTCCATGCACTTCTCATCCAAATGCTCTCTCATATGAGATATCACAATGTTCCATCACTAGTCATCACAATCCTCCCTCACCCCTGTTATCACAGTGTTCCATGAAACCTGTCATCACAATGCTACATCCCCTTATCAGCACAATGTTCCTTGACCCCTGACATCCCAATGTTCCATAACCACTGTCATCAAAATGCTCCATGACCCTTTTCATCCCAAAGCTCCATGATCCCTGGCATCACAATGTTCTATAACCCCTGTCATCAAAATGTTCCATTACACTTTTCAACAAATTGCTGCATGACCCTGTCATCAAAATGCTCCCTGCCCTTCTCATCACAATGCACCACACACTTGTCATCAAAATCTCCATGACCATTGTCATCACAAAGCTCCATGACCCTTGACATCACAATGCTCCATGTCATTGTCATCACAGTGCCCAATGAACCCTCTCATCACATTGCTCCATGCCTTTGTCATCACAAAGCTCCATGACACTTGTCATCACAGTGCTCGTTGCCATTCTCATCACAATGCTCCATGCCCTTGTCATTACAATCCTCCATGACCCATGTATCACAGTGTACCGTGCCCTTGTCATCACAATGCTCCATGCCCACTCTCATCACAATAATCCATGAAACATTTCAGACCAATGCTCAATGCCTTTCTCATCACAATGCTCCATTACCTCTGTCATAACAATGCTCCAAGACCCCTGTAGTCACAATGCTCCATGCCCTTGTCATCAAAAATCTCCATGACGCATGCCATCAGAAAGTTCTATGGCTTTCTCCTCACAATGCTCCATGCCCTTGTCATCACAATGCTCCAAGACCCCAGTAATCACAATGCTCCATTCCCCTTTTCATCTCAATGCTCCATGAACCCAGTCATCACAATGCACCATGTCCATCATCATAATGTTTCATGCTATTGTCATCACAATGAAATCTAAATTCTCCATGACATCTGTCATCATAATGCTCCAAACCCTTGTGATCACAATGTTCCATAAGACTTATCATCACAACTCCCCATGACGATCATCATCACAATTATCCATGGTCTTCTCATCACAATGCTCTATGACCTTTGTAATCAAATGCTCAATACACTTGTCATCACAATGCTACCTGACACTTGTCGTAAGTATGCTTCTTGAACACTGTCATGACAAGGCTCAATGCCTTTTTCTTCACAATGATACATGCCCTTTTCATCACAATGCATCAAGACACCTGTAATCACAATGCTCCACGACCTACTCATCACAATTCTCCATGGCCAATATCATCACAATGCACCATGACCACTGTCATCTCAACACTCCATGACACCTGACAACACAATGATCCGGAATACTTGTCATCAAAATGCTCCATTCCCAAGTCATCCCAATGCTCCATGACCTCTGTCATCACAATACTCCATGATCATTTTCAGCCCAATGCTCCATGACCCTTGTCATCACATTGAACCATGCCCTTGTCATCCCAATGCTCCATGACCACTGTATTCACAATGCTCCGTGACGCTTGTCATCACAGTGCTCCATGACACCTGTCATCACAATGCTCCATGCCTTTGTCAGCAAATGCTACATGACCTTTTCATTACAATGCTCTATGCGCTTGTCATCACAATACTCCTTTACCATTGTCATCACAATCCTCCATGAACCTTGGGATCACATTGCTTCATACCCTTGTCATCACAATGCTCCATGCTCCTTGAAATCAAAATGATCCATGACCTCTGTCATCACAATGCTCCAAA
This sequence comes from Mesoplodon mirus, assembly GCF_964341445.2. NCBI lineage: Eukaryota > Metazoa > Chordata > Mammalia > Artiodactyla > Ziphiidae > Mesoplodon > Mesoplodon mirus. The sequence continues at coordinate 1,938,661 of NW_028295750.1, forward strand.
CCCTTGTCATCACAATGTTCCATAACACTTGTCATCACAACGCTCCATGATGCCTGTCATCACAATACTCCACGGCCTTTTCATCACAATGCTCCATAACTTTTGTCATCACAATTCTAATACACTTGTCATTACAATGCTTCCTGACACTTGCCGCCAGAATGCTCCTTGAAACCTGTCACGAAAAGGCTCCATGCTTTTCTCATCACAATGCCCCATGCCGTTTTCATCACAATGCTCCATGCCATTGTCATCAAAATACTCCACAAGATTGTCCTCAGAATGTTCCATGACCTTTTTCATCACAATTATCCATGCACTTGTCAGCACAATGCTCCCTGAACCTTGTCATCACAATGCTCCAAGCCATTGTCATCACAATGCTAAATTACATTTGACATCACAATGCTCCGTGACTCCAGTCATCACAATGCTTCATAACGTTTGTCATCACAACGGTCCATGCCCGCGTCATCACAAGGCTCTGTGACTTTTGTAACCACAATGCTCCATGAACTTTTCATCACAATGCTCCATGACACTTGTCATCACAATGCTCCATGCCTTTGTCAGAACAATGTTCCATGACCCTTGTCATCACAATGTGCCATGCGCTTTTCATCACAATGATCCACAACTTTGTCATCGATATGTTCAATAAACCTTGTAATCACAATGGTCCATGCACTTCTCATCCAAATGCTCTCTCACCTGAGATATCACAATGTTCCATCACTAGTCATCACAATCCTCCCTCAACCCTGTAATCACAATGTTCCATGACCCGTGACATCACAATATTCCATAACCACTGTCATCACAATGCTCCATGACACATTTCATCCCAAAGCTCCATGACCCATGGCATCACAATGTTCTGTAACCCCTGTCGTCAAAATGTTACATGACACTTTTCATCAAATTGCAGCATGAACCTCTCATCAAAATGCTCCCTTTCCTTCTCATCACAATGCACCACACGCTTGTCATCAAAATGCTCCATGACTGTTGTCATCACAAAGCTCCATGACCCTTGGCATCACAATGCTCCATGTCATTGTCATCACAATCCTCCCTGAACGCTCTCATCCCATTGCTCCATGCCCTTGTCATCACAATGCTCCATGACACTTGTCATCACAATGCTCGATGCCATTCTCATCAAAATGCTCCATGCCCTTTTCATCACAATCCTCCATGACCCATGTATCACAGTGTTCCGTGCCCTTGTCATCACAGTGCTCCATGCCCACTCTCATCACAATAATCCATGAAAACTTTCGGGCCAATGCTCAATGCACTTCTCATCACAATGCTCCATTACCTCTGTCATAAAAATGCTCCATGACCCCTGCCATCACAATGATCCACGGCCTTGTCATCACAAGGCTCCCTGACCCTTGACATCACAATGCTCCAAGGCCCCTGTAATCACAATGCTCCATGCCACTTTGCATCTCAATGCTCCATGAACCCTGTCATCACAATGCACCATGCCCATCATCATAATGCTTCAGGCTATTGTCATCACAATTAAATCAAAATTCTCCATGACCTCTGTCATCATAATGCTCCAAACCCTTGTGATCACAATGTTCCATAACACTTATCATCACAAATCCCCATGACGCTCATCATCACAATTATACATGGTATTCTCATCACAATGCTCCATGACATTTGTCATCACAATGCTCAATACACTTGTCATCACAATGCTCCCTGACACTTGTCGTCAGTATGCTCCTTGAACCCTGTCATGACAAGGCTCCATGACTTTTTCATCACAATGATCCGTGCCCTTTTCATCACAATACTCCAAGATCACTGTCATCACAATGCTCCATGTGCTTGTCAACACAAAACTCCATGAAGCATGTCATCAGAATGCCCCATGGACTTCTCATCACAATGCTCCATGCCCTAGTCATCAAAATGCTCCAAGACCCCTGTAATCACAATGCTCCATGCCCCTTTTCATCAGAATGCTCTGTGAGAATTCTCATCACAAGTCTCCATGGTCATCTCATCACAAAGATCCAGGATATTGTCATCACCATTCTGCATTCCCTTGTCACCACAATGCTCCATGAACCCTGTCATCACAATAATCCATTAACATATTCAGCCCAATGCTCCACGACCTACACATCACAATACTCCATGGCCAATATCTTCACAAGGCTCCATGACAACTGTCATCACAACACTCCATGACTCCTGACAACACAATGATCTGGGACTCTTGTCATCACAGTGCTCCATTCCCTACTCATCACTATGCTCCATGACCCATGTCATCACAACACTCCATGAACATTTTCAGCCCAGTGCTCCATGACCCTTGTCATCACAATGATCCATGCCCTTGTCATCCCAATGCTCCATGACCCCTGTATTCACAATAGTCCATGACGCTTGTCATCACAGTGCTCCATGACACATGTCATCACAATGCTCCATGCCTTTGTCAGCAAAATGCTACATGACCTTGTCATTACAATGCTCTATGCGCTTGTCATCACAATACTCCATTTCCATTGTCATCACAATCCTCCATGAACCTTGGGATCACATTGCTTCATGCCCTTGTCATCACAATGCTCCATGCTCCTTTAAATCAATATGATCCATGACCTCTGTCATCACAATGCTCCAAACCCTTGTGATCACAATCTTCCATATCACTTGTCATCACATCGCTCCATGATGCCTGTCATCACAATACTCCATGCCCTTTTCATCACAATGCTCCATAACCTTTGTCATAACAATTCTCAATATACATGTCATCACAATGCTCCCTGACATTGTCTTCAGAATGCTCCTTGAAACCTGCCATGAAAAGGCTCCATGCCTTTTTCTTCACAATGCCCCATGCCATTTTCATCACAATGCTCCATGCCATTGCCATCAAAATACTCCACAAGCTTGTCATCAGAATGCTCCATGACCCTTGTCATCACAATTCTCCATGCACTTGTCAGCACAATGCTCCCTGTCCCATGTCATCACAATGCTCCAAGCCATTGTCATCACAATGTTCCATAACCTTTGTCATCAGAATCCTCCATGACACTTGGCATCAAAATGCTCCATGCCACTGTCATCACAATGGGCCATTACATATGTCATCACAATGCTCCCTGACACCTCTCTTCACAATACTGCATGACCTGGTCATCACAATTCTCCATGCCATTGTCATCACAATGGGCCATTACATATTTTATCACAATGCTCCCTGACACCTCTCTTCACAATACTGCATAACCTGGTCATCACAATGCTCCTTGCCCTTGTCATCACAATGTGCCATTCGAACTGTCATCGCAACAATCTATGGAACTTATTAGACTAATGTTCCATGCCCTTGTCATCACAGTGCTCCATGCCCTTGTTATCACAATGCTCCCTGACCCCTGTCATCACAATCCTCCGTGACTCCAGTCATCACAATGCTTCATGACCTTTGTCATCACAATGGTCCATGCCCTCGTCATCAACAGTCTCTGTGACCATTTTAACCACAATGCCCCATGAACTTTTCATACAATGCTCTTTGACCCTTGTCATCACAATGCTCTATGCCTTTCTCAGCACAATGCTCCATGACCCTTGTCATCACAATGCTCCTTGCGCTTGTCAGCACAATGCTCCATGACACATGTCATCACAATGCACCATGCGCTTGTCATCACAGTGCTCTACAATCTTGTCATCACAATGCTCCATAAACATTGTCATCATAATCCTCCATGCACTTCTAATCAAAATGCTCTCTCACCACTGATATCACAATGCTACATCACTATTTGTCAAAATACTCCCTCCCACCTGACATCACAATGTTCCATGACTCCTGTCATCACAATGCTACATGCACTTATCATCAAAATGTTCGATGACCCCTGACATCACAATGTTCCATAACACCTGTCATCAAAATATTCCATGAAAATTTTCAACAAATTGCTCCATGAACCTGTCATCACAATTCTCCCTGCCCTTCTCATCACAATGCACAACGCCCTTGCCATCAAAATGCTCCATGACCTTTGTCTTCTCAAAGAGCCCTGACCCATGGCATCACAATGCTCCATGTCATTGTCATCACAATGCTCCATGACACATGTCATCAGAATGCTACATGGCCTTCTCATCACAATGATCCATGCCCTTGACATCACAATGTTCCATTACCACTCTCATAACAATGCTCCATGCCCCTGCCATCACGATATTCCATGGCCTTGTCATCACAAGGCTCCATGACCCTTCTCATCACAACACTCCAAGAACCCTGTAATCACAATGCTCCATGCCCTTTTTCATCTCAATGATCCATTAACCCTGTCATCACAATGCACCATGCCTATCATCATAATGCTTCATGCTATTGTCATCACAATGAAATCAAAATGCACCATGACCTCTGTCATAACAATGTTCCAATCCCTTGTGATCACAATATTCTATAACACTTGTCATCACAATGCCCCTTGACGCTCGTCATCACAATTATCCTTGGTCTTCTAATCACAATGCTCCATGACCTTTGTCATCACAATGCTCAATACACTTGTCATCAAAATGCTCCCTGACACTTGTTGTCTGTATGCTCCTTGAACTCTGTCATGACAAGGCTCCATGCCTTTTTCATCACAGTGATCCATGCCCTTTTCATCACAATGCTCCAAGACCCATGTAATCAAAATGCTCCATGCCCTTGTCATCACAAATCTCAATGACGCATGCCATCAGAATGCTCCTTGGTCTTCTCCTCACAATGTTCAATGCCCTTTTCATCACAATGCTCATTGACCTTGGTCATCGCAGTTCTCAATACACTTGTCATCACAGTGCTCCCTGACACTTGTCGTCAGAATGCTCCTTGAACTCTGTCATGAAAAGGCTCCATGCCTTTTTCATCACAAAGCCCCATGCCGTTTTCGTCACACTGCTCCATGCCATTGTCATCATAATACTCCACAAGTTTGCCATCAGATTGCTCCATGACCCTTATCATCACAATTCTCCATGCACTGGTCAGCACAATGCTCCTTAACCCTTGTCATCACAATGCTCCAAGCCATTGTCATCACAATGCTCCATTACATTTGTCATCAGAATCATCCATGACACTTGGCATTACAATGCTCCATGCCATTGTCAACACAATGGGCCATTACATATGTCATCACAATGCACCCTGACAGCTGTCTTCACAATACTGCATGACCTGGTCATCACAATGCTCCATGCCCTTGTCATCACAATGTGCCATTCCAACTGTCATCGCAATAATCCATGCAACTTATTAGACCAATGTTCCATGCCCTTGTCATCACAATGCTCCATGCCCTTTTAATCACAATGCTCCATTACCCCTGTCATCACAATGCTCCGTGACTCCAGTCATCACAATTCTTCATGACCTTTGTCATCAAAGTGGTCCATGCCCTCATCATCAACAGTCTCTGTGACCTTTTAACCACAATGATCCATGAATTTTTCTTCACAATGCTCTTTATCCCCTGTCATCACAATGCTCTATGCCTTTCTCAGCACAGTGCTGCATGACGTATGTCATTAGAAAGCTCCATGGCCTTCTCCTCACAATGCTCCATGCCCATGTCATCACAATGCTCCAAGAACCCTGTAATCACAATGCTCCATGCCCCTTTTCATCAGAATGCTCCATGAGACTTGTCATCACAAGTCTCCATGGTCAACTCATCACAATGCTCAAGGACCTTGTCATCACAATGCTCCATGACACCTGTCATCACAATGCTCTGTGACTCCAGTCATCACAATGCTTCATAATATTTGTCATCACAATGTTCCATGCCCGCGTCATCACAAGGCTCTCTTACCTTTGTATCCACAATGTTCCATGAACATTTCATCACAATGCTCCGTGACCCTTGTCATCACAATGCTCCATGCCTTTGTCATTAAAATGCTCCATGACCATTGTCATCACAATGTGCCACGTGCTTTTCATCCCAACGGTCCAAAAATTTGTCATCACAATGCTCCATAAAAAATGTAATCACAATGCTCCATGTCCTTCTCATCACAATGCTCCATTACCCCTGTCATAACAATGCTCCATGACCCCTGCCATCACAATGTTCCACGGCCTTGTCATCACAAGGCTCCATGACACTTGTCATCACAATGCTCCAAGACCCCTTTAATCACAACGCTCCATGCCGTTGTCATCACCAAGCTCCATGACACATGTCATCAGATTGTTCCTTGGCCTTCTCATCAAAATGCTCCATGCCCTTGTCATCACAATGCTCCAAAACCCCTGTAAACACAGTGCTCCATGCCCCTTTTCATCTCAATGCTCCATGAACCCTGTCATCACAATGCATCATGCTGATCATCATAATGATTCAGGCTATTGTCATCACAATGAAATAAAAATTATCCATGACCTCTGTCATCACAATGCTCCATGACCCCTGTCATCACAACACTCCATGAACATTTTCAGCCCAATGCTCCATGACACTTGTCATCACAATGATCCATGCACTTGTCATCCCAATGCTTCATGACCCCTGTATTCACAATGCTCCGTGACACTTGTCATCACAGTTCTCCATAACACCTGTCATCACAATGCTCCATGCCTTTGTCAGGAAAATTCTACATGAGCTTGTCATTACAATGCTCTATGCGCTTATCATCACAATGCTCCAAGACCCCTGTAATCACAGTGTTCCATGCCCCTTTTCATCTCAATGCTCCATGAACTCTGTCATCACAATGCACCATGTCCATTATCATAATGCTTCTGGCTATGGTCATCACAATGAAATCAAAATTCTCCATGACCTCTGTCATCATAATGCTCCAAAACCTTGTGATCACAATGCTCCATAACACTTATAATCACAACACCCCGTGACGATCATCATCAGTATTATCCATGGCCTTCTCATCACCATGCTCCATGACCTTTGTCATCACAATTCTCAATACACTTGTCATCACAATGCTCCCTGACACTTGTCGTCAGAATGCTCCTTGAACCCTGCCACGAAAAGGCTACATGCATTTTTCATCACATTGCCCCATGCCGTTTTCATCACAATGCTCCATTCCTTTGTCATCAAAATACTCCACAAGCTTGTCATCAGAATGCTCCATGACCCTTGTCATCACAATTCTCCATGCACTTGTCAGCACAATGCTCCCTGACCATTCTCATCACAATGCTCCAAGCCATTGTCATCACAATGCTCCATTACCTTTGTCATCAGAATCTTCCATGACACTTGGCATCACAATGCTCCATGCCATTTTCATCACAATGGGCCATTACATATGTCATCACAATGCTCCCTGACACCTCTCTTCACAATACTGCCTGACCTGGTCATCACAATGCTCCATGCCCTTGTCATCACAATGTGCCATACCAAATGTCATCGCAATAATCCATGAAACATATTAGACCAATGCTCCATGCCCTTGTCATCACAATGCTCCATGCCCTTGTTATCACAATGCTCCATGACCCCTGTCATCACCATGCTCCGTGACTCCACTCATCACAATGATTCATGACCTTTGTCATCACAATGGTCCATTCCCTCATCACCAACAGTCTCTGTGACCTTTTTAACCACAATGCTCCATGAACTTTTCATCACATTGCTCTTTGACCCTTGACATCACAGTGATCTACGCCTTTCCCAGCACAATGCTCCATGCCCTTGTCATCACAATGCTCCATGACCCTGTCATCACAATGCTCCTTGACTCCAGTCTTCACAATGCTTCATAACATTTTTCATAACAATGGTCCATTCCCGCGTCATCACAAGGCTTTTTGACCTTTTTAACCACAATGATTCATGAACTTTTCATCACAATGCTCTGTGACACTTGTCATCACAGTGCTCCATGCCTTTGTCAGAAAAATGCTCCATGACCCTTGTCATCACAATGTGCCACGCGACTTTTATCCCAAAGGTCAACAAATTTGTCATCGCAATGCTCCATAAAACTTGTAATCACAATGCTCCATGCCCTTCTCATCACAGTGCTCCATTACACCTGTCATAACAATGCTCCTTGACCCCTGCCATCACAATGTTCCACGGCCTTGTCATCACAAGGCTCAATGACACTTGTCATCACAATGCTTCAAGACACCTGTAATCACAAAGCTCCATGCCCTTGTCATCACAAAGCTCCATGACACATGTCATCAGAATGTTCCATGGACTTCTCATCAAAATGCTCCATGCCCTTGTCATCACAATGCTCCAAGACCCCTGTAATCAAAATGCTCCATGCCCCTTTTCATCTCAATGCTCCATGAACCCTGTCATCACAATGCATCATGCCCATCATCATAATGCTTCCGGCTATTGTCAGCACAATGAAATCAAAATTCTCCATGACCTCTGTCATCACAATGCTCCATGACCCCTGTCATCACAATACTCCATGAACATTTTCCGCCCAATGCTCCATGACCCTTGTCATCACAATGATCCATGACCCTGTCATCACAATGCTCCATGCCTTTGTCAGTAAAATGCTCCATGACCATTGTCATCACAATGTGCCACGCGCTTTTCATCCCAACGGTCCAAAAATTTGTCATCACAATGCTCCATAAAAATTGTAATCACAATGCTGCATGTCCTTCTCATCACAATGCTCCATTACCCCTGTCATAACAATGCTCCATGACCCCTGCCATCACAATGTTCCACGGCCTTGTCATCACAAGGCTCCATGACACTTGTCATCACAATGCTCCAAGACCCCTTTAATCACAACGCTCCATGCCGTTGTCATCACCAAGCTCCATGACACATGTCATCAGATTGTTCCTTGGCCTTCTCATCAAAATGCTCCTTGCCCTTGTCATCACAATGCTCCAAAACCCCTGTAAACACAGTGCTCCATGCCCCTTTTCATCTCAATGCTCCATGAACCCTGTCATCACAATGCATCATGCTGATCATCATAATGATTCAGGCTATTGTCATCACAATGAAATAAAAATTATCCATGACCTCTGTCATCACAATGCTCCATGACCCCTGTCATCACAACACTCCATGAACATTTTCAGCCCAATGCTCCATGACACTTGTCATCACAATGATCCATGCACTTGTCATCCCAATGATTCATGACCCCTGTATTCACAATGCTCCGTGACACTTGTCATCACAGTTCTCCATGACACCTGTCATCACAATGCTCCATGCCTTTGTCAGGAAAATTCTACATGACCTTGTCATTACAATGCTCTATGCGCTTGTCATCACAATGCTCCAAGACCCCTGTAATCACAGTGTTCCTTGCCTCTTTTCATCTCAATGCTCCATGAACTCTGACATCACAATGCACCATGCCCATTATCATAATGCTTCTGGCCATTTTCTTCCCAATGAAATCAAAATTCTCCCTGACCTCTGTCATCATAATGCTCCAAAACCTTGTGATCACCATGTTCCATAACACTTATAATCACAACACCCCGTGACGATCATCATCACTATTATCCATGGCCTTCTCATCACCATGCTCCATGACTTTTGTCATCACAATTCTCAATACACTTGTCATCACAATGCTCCCTGACACTTGTCGTCAGAATGCTCCTTGAACCCTGCCACGAAAAGGCTACATGCCTTTTTCATCACATTGCCCCATGCCGTTTTCATCACAATGCTCCATGCCTTTGTCTTCAAAATACTCCACAAGCTTGTCATCAGAATGCTCCATGACCCTTGTCATCACAATTCTCTATGCACTTGTCAGCACAATGCTCCCTGACCGTTCTCATCACAATGCTCCATGCCATTTTCATCACAATGGGCCATTACATATGTCATCACAATGCTCCCTGACACTTCTCTTCACAATAATGCATGACCTGGTCATCACAATGCTCCATGCCCTTGTCATCACAATGTGCCATACCAAATGTCATCACAATAATCCATGAAACATATTAGACCAATGCTCCATGCCCTTGTCATCACAATGCTCCATGCCCTTGTTATCACAATGTTCCATGACCCCTGTCATCACCATGCTCCGTGACTCCAATCATCACAATGATTCATGACCTTTGTCATCACAATGGTCCATTCCCTCATCACCAACAGTCTCTGTGACCTTTTTAACCACAATGCTCCATGAACTTTTCATCACATTGCTCTTTGACCCTTGACATCACAGTGATCTACGCCTTTCCCAGCACAATGCTCCATGCCCTTGTCATCACAATGCTCCATGACCCTGTCATCACAATGCTCCTTGACTCCAGTCTTCACAATACTTCATAACATTTGTCATAACAATGGTCCATTCCCGCGTCATCACAAGGCTTTTTGACCTTTTTAACCACAATGATTCATGAACTTTTCATCACAATGCTCTGTGACACTTGTCATCACAGTGCTCCATGCCTTTATCCGAAAAATGCTCCATGACCCTTGTCATCACAATGTGCCACACGACTTTTATCCCAAAGGTCAACAAATTTGTCATCGCAATGCTCCATAAAACTTGTAATCACAATGCTCCATGCCCTTCTCATCACAGTGCTCCATTACACCTGTCATAACAATGCTCCTTGACCCCTGCCATCACAATGTTCCACGGCCTTGTCATCACAAGGCTCAATGACACTTGTCATCACAATGCTTCAAGACACCTGTAATCACAAAGCTCCATGCCCTTGTCATCACAAAGCTCCATGACACGTCATCAGAATGTTCCATGGACTTCTCATCAAAATGCTCCATGCCCTTGTCATCACAATGCTCCAAGACCCCTGTAATCAAAATGCTCCATGCCCCTTTTCATCTCAATGCTCCATGAACCCTGTCATCACAATGCATCATGCCCATCATCATAATGCTTCCGGCTATTGTCAGCACAATGAAATCAAAATTCTCCATGACCTCTGTCATCACAATGCTCCATGACCCCTGTCATCACAATACTCCATGAACATTTTCCGCCCAATGCTCCATGACCCTTGTCATCACAATGATCCATGACCCTGTCATCACAATGCTCCATGCCTTTGTCAGTAAAATGCTCCATGACCATTGTCATCACAATGTGCCACGCGCTTTTCATCCCAACGGTCCAAAAATTTGTCATCACAATGCTCCATAAAAATTGTAATCACAATGCTGCATGTCCTTCTCATCACAATGCTCCATTACCCCTGTCATAACAATGCTCCATGACCCCTGCCAACACAATGTTCCACGGCCTTGTCATCACAAGGCTCCATGACACTTGTCATCACAATGCTCCAAGACCCCTTTAATCACAACGCTCCATGCCGTTGTCATCACCAAGCTCCATGACACATGTCATCAGATTGTTCCTTGGCCTTCTCATCAAAATGTTCCATGCCTTTGTCATCACAATGCTCCAAAACCCCTGTAAACACAGTGCTCCATGCCCCTTTTCATCTCAATGCTCCATGAACCCTGTCATCACAATGCATCATGCTGATCATCATAATGATTCAGGCTATTGTCATCACAATGAAATAAAAATTATCCATGACCTCTGTCATCACAATGCTCCATGACCCCTGTCATCACAACACTCCATGAACATTTTCAGCCCAATGCTCCATGACACTTGTCATCACAATGATCCATGCACTTGTCATCCCAATGCTTCATGACCCCTGTATTCACAATGCTCCGTGACACTTGTCATCACAGTTCTCCAAGACACCTGTCATCACAGTGCTCCATGCATTTGTCATCACAATGATCCATGACCCCTGTATTCACAATGCTCCGTGACACATGTCATCACAGTGCTCCATGACACCTGTCATCACAGTGCTCCATGCATTTGTCTGCAAAATTCTACATGATCTTGTCATTACAATGCTCCATGCGCTTGTCATCACAATGCTACAAGAACCTTGTAATCACAATGCTCCATGCCCCTTTTCATCTCAATGCTCCATGAACCCTGTCATCACAATGCACCACGCCCATCATCATAATGCTTCAGGCTATTGTCATTACAATGAAATCAAAAGTCTCCATGACCTCTGTCATCATAATGCTCCAAATCCTTGTGATCACAATGTTTCATAACATTTATCATCACCACACCCCATGACGATCATCATCACAATTATCCTTGGTCTTCTGATCCCAATGCTCCCTGATCTTTTTCATCACAATGCTCAGTACACTTGTCATCACAATGCTCCCTGACACTTGTCGTCAGTATGCTCCTTGAACACTGTCATGACAAGGCTCCATGCCTTTTTCATCACAATGATCCATGCCCTTTTCATCACAATGCTCCAAGACACCTGTAATCACAATGCTCCATGCACTTGTCAGCAAAAGCTCCATGACGCCTGTCATCAGAATGCTCCATGGCCTTTTCCTCACTATGCTGCATGGCATTGTCATCACAATGCTCCATGTACCCTCTCATCACATTGCTCCATTAAGTTGTCATTACAATCCTCCATGACCCATGTATCACAGTGTTCCGTGCCCTTGTCATCACAATGCTCCAGTCCACTCTCATCACAATAAAATATGAAATATTTCAAACCAATGCTCAATGCCCTTCTCATCACAATGCTCCATTACCTCTGTCATAACAATGCACCACGACCACTGCCATCACAATGTTCCACGGCCTTGTCATCACAAGGCTCCATGACCCTTGTCATCACAATGCTCCAAGAAACATGTAATCAAAATTCTCCATGCCCTTGTCATAACAAAGCTCCATGACGCATGTCATCAGTAGGTTCCATGGCCTTCTCTTCACAATGTTCCATGCCCTTGTCATCACAATGCTCCATGACCCCTGTAATCACAATTCTCCTTGACCCTTTTCATCTCAATGATCCATGAACCCTGTCATCAAAATGCACCATGCCAATCATCCTAATGTTTCATGCTATTGTCATCACAATGAAATCAAAATGCTCCATGACCTCTGTCATAACAATTTTCCAAACCCTTGTGATCACAATATTCCATAACAGTTGTCATCACAATGCCCCATGACGCTCGTCATCACAATTATCCATGGTTTTCTCATCACAATGCTCCATGTCCTTTGTCATCACAATGCTCAATACACTTGTCATCAAAATGCTCCCTGACACTTGTTGTCTGTATGCTCCTTGAACCCAGTCATGACAAGGCTCCTTGCCTATTTCATCACAATTATCCATGCCCTTTTCATCACAGTCCTCCCTCACCCCTGTTATCACAATATTCCATGGCCCCTGTCATCACAATTCTACATCCCCTTATCAGCACAATGTTCCATGACCCCTGACATCACAATGTTCCATAACCCCTGTCATCAATATGCTCCATGACCCATTTCATCCGAAAGATCCATGACCCCTGGCATCACAATGCTCTATGTCATTGTCATCACAATGCTCCATGAACCCTCTCATCACATTGCTCCATGCCCTTGTCATCACAAAGCTCCATGACACTTGTCATCACAATGCTCGATGCCCTTCTCATCACAATGCTCCATGCCATTGTCATTACAATCCTGCATGACCCATGTATCACAGTGTTCCGTGCCCTTGTCATCACAATGCTCAATGCACACTCTCATCACAATAATCCATGAAACATTTCAGACCAATGTTCCATGCCCTTCTCATCACAATGATCCATTACCTCTGTCATAACAATGCACCAAGACCCCTGCTATCACAATGTTCCACGGCCTTGTCATCACAAAGCTCCATGACCCTTGTCATCACAATGCTCCAAGACCCCTGTAATCACAATGCTCCATGCCCTTGTCATCACAAAGCTCCATGACGCATGTCATCAGAATGTTCCATGGCCTTCTCCTCACAGTGCTCCATGCCATTGTCATCACAATGCTCCAAGACCCCTGTAATCACAATACTCCATGCAACTTTTCATCAGAATGCTCCATGAGACTTGTCATCACAAGTCTCCATGGTCATCTCATCACAATGCTCCAGGACCATGTCATCACCACGCTCCATTCCCTTGTCATCACAATGCTCCATGACACCTGTCATCACAATACTCCATGAACATTTTCAGCCCAGTGCTCCATGACCTTCTCATCACAATGCTCCATGACCAATAGCATCACAATGATCCATGACCACTGTCATCACAACACTCCATGACATATGACAACACAATGATCCGGGACTCTTGTCATCACAATGCTCCAAGACCCCTGTAATCACAATGCTCCATGACCCCTGTCATCACAATACTCCATGAACATTTTCAGCCCAATGTTCCATGACCCTTGTCATCACAATGATCCATGCCCTTGTCATCACAAAGCTCCATGACACATGTCTTCAGAATTTTAGATGGCCTTCTCATCACAATGTTCCATGCCCTTGTCATCACAATGCTCCATGCCCTTGTCATCACAATGTGCTTAGACCCCTGTAATCACAATGCTCCATGCCCCTTTTCATCACTATGCTCCATGAGATTTGTCATCACAAGGCTCCATGATTTTCTCAACACAATGCTCCAGGACCTTGTCATCACAATGCTTCACGACCTTGTCCTGAAAATTCTCAATGGCCCTTGTCATCATAATGCTCCAATCCCTAGTCATCACAATGCTCCATTATATTTGTCATCACAATCCTCCATTACATTTGGCATCACAATACTCCCTGCCATTGTCATCGCAATGGATCATGACATAAGTCATCACAATGCTCCCTGACACCTGTCTTCACAATACACCATGACCTTCTCTTCACAATGCTCCATGCCATTGTCATCACAATTCACTATGCCCACTGTCATCCCAATAATCTATGAAACTTGTCAGCCCAATGCTCCATGCCCCTGTCATAACAATGCTCCATGTACCTGTCATCAAAATGCTCCATGTCCTTGTCATCACAATGCTCCATGACTTGTCATTACAAAGCTCCATGACCCATGACCCATGTATCACAGTGTTCCGTGCCCTTGTCATCACAATACACCATGCCACTCTCATCACAATAATACATGAAATATTTCAGACCAATGTTCCATGCACTTCTCATCAAAATGCTCCATTACCCCTGTCATAACAATGCTCCATGACCCCTGCCATCACAATGTCCAAGAGCCTTGTCATCACAACGCTCAATTACAGTTGTCATCACAATGCCCCATGACGCTCGTCATCACAATTATCCATGGTCTTCTCATCACAATGTTCCATGATCTTTGTCATCACAATGCTCAATACACTTGTCATCACAATGATCCCTGACACTTGTCGTCAGTATGCTCCTTGAACCCTGTCATGACAAGGCTGCATGCCTTTTTCATCACAATGTTTCATGCCCTTTTCATAACAATGCTCCAAGACCCCTGTAATCACAATGATCCATGCCCTTGTCATCACAAAGCTCCATGACGCATATCATCAGAATGCTCCATGGCCTTCTCATCACCATGATCCATGCCCTTGTCATAACAATGCTCCAAGACCCCTGTAATCACAATGCTCCACGCCCCTTTTCAACAGAATGCTCCATGAGACTTCTCATCAAAAGTCTCCATGGTCTTCTCATCACAATGCTCTAGGAATTGTCATCACCATGCTCCATTCCCTTGTCATCGCAATGCTCCATGACCAATATCATCACAATGCTCCATGACCAATGTCATCACAACACTCCATGACACCTGACAGCACAATGTTCCGGGACTCTTGTCATCACAATGCTCCAAGACCCCTGTAATCACAATGCTCCATGCCCTTGTCATCACAAAGCTCAATGACACATGTCATCAGAATGTTCCATGGCCTTTTCATCAAATGCTCCATGCCTTTGTCATCACAATGCACCATGCACTTGTCAGCACAATGCCCACTGACCCTTGTCATCACAGTGCTCCAAGCCATTGTCATCACAATGCTCCATTACCTTTGTCATCAGAATCCTCCATGAAACTTGGCATCACAATGCTCCATGCCATTGTCATCACAATTGGCCATTACATATATCATCACAGTGCTCCCTGACAACTCTCTTCACAATAGAGCAAGACCTGGTCATCACAATTCTTCACGCCCTTGTCATCACAATGCTCCATGACCCCTGCCATCACAATGTTCCACGGCCTTGTCCTCACAAGGCTCCATGACACTTGTCATCACAAAGCTCCATGACACACGTCATCAGAATGTTCCATGGCCTTCTCATCAAAAAGCTCCATGCCCTTGTCATCACAAATCGCCATTCCAACTCTCATCGAATAATCCATGAAACTTATTAGACCAATGCTCCATGCCCTTGTCATCACAATGCTCCATGCCCTTCTTATCACAATGCTCCATGACCCCTGTCATCAAAATGTTCCGTGACTACAGTAATCAAAATGCTTCATGACCTTTGTCATCACAATGGTCCATGCCCTCATCATCAACAGTCTCTGTGACATTTTTAACCACAATGCTCCATGAACTTTTCATCACAATGCACTTTGGCCCTTGTCATCGCAATGCTCTATGCCTTTCTCAGCACAATTCTCCATGACAATTGTCATCACAATGCTCCATGCGCTTGTCAGCACAATGCTCCATGACACATGTTATCACAATGCTCCATGCGCTTGTCATCACAGTGCTCCACAATCTTGTCATCACAATGCTCCATAAACCTTGTCATCACAATGCTCTATGCGCTTCTCATCACAATGCTCTCTCACAACTGATATCACAATGTTACATCACTATTCGTCACAATACTCCCTCACCCCTGTCATCACAATGTTCCATGACTCCTGTCATCACAATGCTACATGCATTATCATCACAATGTTCGATGACCACTGACATCACAATGTTACATAACCCCTGTCATCAAAATGCTCCATGACCATTTTCATCAAAATGCTCCATAACCCGTGACATCACAATGTTCCATAACCCCTGTCATCAAAATATTCCATGACCTTTTTCATCAACTTGCTCCATGACCCTGTCATCACAATGCTTCCTGCCCTTCTCATCACAATGCAAAACGCCCTTGTCATCAAAATGCACCATGACCTTTGTATTCACAAAGATCTATGACCCTTGGCATAACAATGCTCCAAGTCATTGTCATCACAATGCACCATGAATGCTCTCATCATATTGCTTCATGCCCTTGTCATCACATAGCCCCATGACACATGTCTTCAGAATGCTCCAGGGCCTTCTCATCACAGTGTTCCTTTCCCATGCCATCACAATGCTCCATTACCCCTGTCATAACAATGCTCCATGACCCCTGCAATCACAATGTTCCACGGCCTTGTCATCACAATGCTCCATGACACGTGTCTCCAATATGATCCAAGACCCCTGTAATCACAATGATCCATGCCCCTTTTCAACACAATGCTCCATGTACCCTGTCATCACAATGCCTCATGCCCATCATCATAATGCTTCATGCTATTGTCAGCACAATTAAATCAAAATTCTTCATGACCTCTGTCATAACAATGATCCAAACACTTGTGATCACATTATTCCATAACACTTGTCATCACAATGCCCCATGACGCTCGTCACAACAATTATCCATGGTCTTCTCATCACAATGCTCCATGGCCTTTCTCATCACAATGCTCAATACACTTGTCATCACAATGCTCCCTGACACTTGTCATCAGTATACTCCTTGAACCCTGTCATGACAAAGCTCCATGCCTTTTTCATCACAATGATCCATGCCCTTTTCATCACAATGCTCCTAGAACCCTGTAATCACAATGTTCCATGCCCTTGTCATCACAAAGCTCAATGACGCATATCTTCAGAATGCTCCTTCGCCTTCTCCTCATAATGCTCCATACCCATGTCATCACAATGTTCCAAGACCCCTGTAATCACAATGGTCCATGCCCCTTTTCATCAGTATGCTCCAAGAGATTTGTCATCACAGTGCTCCATGGTTTTCTCATCACAATGCTCCAGGATCTTATCATCACAATGCTTGACGACATTGTCCTGAAAATTCTCAATGGCCCTTGTCATCATAATGCTCCAAGCCCTAGTCCTCACAATGCTCCATTATATTTGTCATCACAATCCTCCATTACATTTGGCATCACAATGCTCCCTGCCTTTGTCATCGCAATGGACCATGACATATGTCATCACAATGCTCTCTGACACCTATCTTCACAATACTCCATGACCTTCTCATCACAATGATCCATGCCCTTGTCATCACAATGCACCATATCCCCTGTCATCACAATAATCTATGAAACTTGTCAGACCAATGATCCATGCCCCTGTCATCAAACTGCTCCGTGCCCTTGTCATCACAATGCTCCATGCCCTTGTCATCAAAGTACTTCATGACCCCTGTCATCACAATGCTCCGTGACTCCAGTCAACACAATGCTTCATAAGATTTGTCATCACAATTGTCCATGCCCGCGTCATAACAGGGCTCTGTGAATTTGTAACCCCAGTGCTCCATGAACTTTTCATCACAATAAGCCGTGATCCTTGTCATTACAATGCTCCATGCCTTTGTCAGAAAAATGCTCCATGACCCTTGTCCTCACAATGTGCCATACGCTTTTCATCACAACGGTCCACATATTTGTCATAGCAATGCTACATAAACCCGGTAATCACAATGCTCTATGTCCCTTTTCATCTCAATGAACCATGAACCCTGTCATCACAATGCACAATGCCCATCATCATCATGCTTCATGCTATTGTCATCACAATGAAATCAAAATGCTCCATGACCTCTGTCATAACAATGCTCCAAACTCTTGGGATCATAATATTCCATAACACTTGTCATCACAGTGCCCCATGACACTCGTCATCACAATTATCCATGGTCTTTTTTTTTTTTAATTTTATTTTATTTTATTTTTTTGCTTTATAACAAATTTAATCAGTTATACATATACATATGTTTCCATATCCCCTCCCTTTTGCGTCTCCCTCCCACCCTCCCTATCCCACCCCTCCAGGCGGTCACAAAGTACCAAGCTGATCTCCCTGTGCTATGCGGCTGCTTCCCACTAGCTATTTACCTCATGTTTGGTAGTGTATATATGTCCATGCTGCTCTTTCACTTTGTCACAGCTTACCCTTCCCCCTCCCCATATCCTCAAGTCCATTCTCTAGTAGGTCTGTGTCTTTATTCCTGTCTTACCCCTATGTTCTTCATGACATTTTTTTTCTTAAATTCCATATATATGTGTTAGCATACAGTATTTGTCTTTCTCTTTCTGACTTACTTCACTCTGTATGACAGACTCTAGGTCTATCCACCTCATTACAAATAGCTCAATTTCATTTCTTTTTATGGCTGAGTAATATTCCATTGTATATATGTGCCACATCTTCTTTATCCATTCATCCGATGATGGACACTTAGGTTGTTTCCATCTCCGGGCTATTGTAAATAGGGCTGCTATGAACATTTTGGTACATGTCTCTTTTTGAATTATGGTTTTGTCAGGGTATATGCCCAGTAGTGGGATTGCTGGGTCATATGGTAGTTCTATTTGTAGTTTTTTAAGGAACCTCCATACCGTTCTCCATAGCGGCTGTACCAATTCACATTCCCACCAGCAGTGCAAGAGTGTTCCCTTTTTTCCACACCCTCTCCAGCATTTATTGTTTCTAGATTTTTTGATGATGGCCATTCTGACTGGTGTGAGATGATATCTCATTGTAGTTTTGATTTGCATTTCTCTAATGAGTAAAGATGTTGAGCATCCTTTCATGTGTTTGTTGGCAGTCTGTATATCTTCTGTGGAGAAATGTCTATTTAGGTCTTCTGCCCATTTTTGGATTGGGTTGTTTGTTTTTTTGTTATTGAGCTGCATGAGCTGCTTATAAATTTTGGAGATTAATCCTTTGTGAGTTGCTTCATTTGCAAATATTTTCTCCCATTCTGAGGGTTGTCTTTTGGTCTTGTTTATGGTTTCCTTTGCTGTGCAAAAGCTTTTAAGTTTCATTAGGTCCCATGTGTTTATTTTTGTCTTTATTTCCATTTCTCTAGGAGGTGGGTCAAAAAGGATCTTGCTGTGATTTATGTCATAGAGTGTTCTGCCTATGTTTTCCTCTAAGAGTTTGATAGTGTCTGGCCTTACATTTAGGTCTTTAATCCATTTTGAGCTTATTTTTGTGTATGGTGTTAGGGAATGATCTAATCTCATACTTTTACATGTCCCTATCCAGTTTTCCCAGCACCACTTATTGAAGAGACTGTCCTTTCTCCACTGTACATTCCTGCCTCCTTTATCAAAGATAAGGTGACCATATGTCCGTGGGTTTAACTCTGGGCTTTCTATCCTGTTCCATTGATCTATCTTTCTGTTTTTCTGCCAGTACCATACTGTCTTGATTACTGTAGCTTTGTAGTATAGTCTGAAGTCAGGGAGCCTGATTCCTCCAGCTCCATTTTTCGTTCTTAAGATTGCTTTGGCTATTCGGGGTCTTTTGTGTTTCCATACAAATTGTGAAATTTTTTGTTCTAGTTCTGTGAAAAATGCCAGTGGTAGTTTGATAGGGATTGCATTGAACCTGTAGATTGCTTTGGGTAGTAGAGTCATTTTCACAATGTTGATTCTTCCAATCCAAGAACATGGTACATCTCTCCATCTATTTGTATCATCTTTAATTTCTTTCATCAGTGTCTTATAATTTTCTGCATACAGGTCTTTTGTCTCCTTAGGTAGGTTTATTCCTAGATATTTTATTCTTTTTGTTGCAATGGTAAATGGGAGTGTTTCCTTGATTTCTCTTTCAGATTTTTCATCATCAGTATATAGGAATGCCAGAGATTTCTGTGCATTAATTTTGTATCCTGCAACTTTACCAAATTCATTGATTAACTCTAGTAGTTTTCTGGTAGCATCTTTAGGATTCTCTATGTATAGTATCATGTCATCTGCAAACAGTGACAGCTTTACTTCTTCTTTTCCAATTTGGATTCCTTTTATTTCCTTTTCTTCTCTGATTGCTGTGGCTAAAACTTCCAAAACTAGGTTGAATAAGAGTGGTGAAAGTGGGCAACCTTGTCTAGTTCCTGATCTTAGTGGAAATGGTTTCAGTTTTTCACCATTGAGGACGATGCTGGCTGTGGGTTTGTCATATATGACCTTTATTATGTTGAGGAAAGTTCCCTCTATGCCTACTTTCTGCAGGGTTTTTATCATAAATGGGTGTTGAATTTTGTCGAAAGCTTTCTCTGCATCTATTGAGATGATCATATGGTTTTTCTCCTTCAGTTTGTTAATATGGTGTATCACGTTGATTGATTTGCGTATATTGAAGAATCCTTGCATTCCTGGAAAAAACCCCACTTGATCATGGTGTATGATCCTTTTAATGTGCTGTTGGATTCTGTTTGCTAGGATTTTGTTGAGGATTTTTGCATCTATGTTCATCAGTGATACTGGCCTGTAGTTTTCTTTCTTTGTGACATCCTTGCCTGGTTTTGGTATCAAGGTGATGGTGGCCTCGTAGAATGAGTTTGGGAGTGTTCCTCCCTCTGCTATATTTTGGAAGAGTTTCAGAAGGACAGGTGTTAGCTCTTCTCTAAATGCTTGATAGAATTCGCCTGTGAAGCCATCTGGTCCTGGGCTTTTGTTTGTTGGATGATTTTTTATCACAGTTTCAATTTCAGTGCTTGTGATTGGTCTGTTCATATTTTCTATTTCTTCCTGATTCAGTCTCGGCAGGTTGTGCTTTTCTAAGAATTTGTCCATTTCTTCCAGGTTGTCCATTTTATTGGCATAGAGTTGCTTATAGTAATCTCTCATGATCTTTTGTATTTCTGCAGTGTCAGTTGTTACTTCTCCTTTTTCATTTCTAATTCTATTGATTTGAGTCTTCTCCCTTTTTTTCTTGATGAGTCTGGCTAATGGTTTATCAATTTTGTTTATCTTCTCAAAGAACCAGCTTTTAGTTTTATTGATCTTTGCTATCGTTTCCTTCATTTCTTTTTCATTTATTTCTGATCTGATTTTTATGATTTCTTTCCTTCTGCTAACTTTGGGATGTTTTTGTTCTTCTTTCTCTAATTGCTTTAGGTGCAAGTTTAGGTTGTTTATTCGAGATGTTTCCTGTTTCTTAAGGTGGGATTGTATTGCTATAAACTTCCCTCTTAGCACTTCTTTTGCTGCATCCCATAGGTTTTGGGTCGTCGTGTCTCCATTGTCATTTGTTTCTAGGTATTTTTTAATTTCCTCTTTGATTTCTTCAGTGATCACTTTGTTATTAAGTAGTGTATTGTTTAGCCTCCATGTGTTTGTATTTTTTACAGCTCTTTTCCTGTAATTGATATCTAGTCTCATAGCATTGTGGTCAGAAAAGATACTTGATACAATTTCAATTTTCTTAAATTTACCAAGGCTTGATTTGTGACCCAAGATATGATCTATCCTGGAGAATGTTCCATGAGCACTTGAGAAAAATGTGTATTCTGTTGTTTTTGGATGGAATGTCCTATAAATATCAATTAAGTCCATCTTGTTTAATGTATCATTTAAAGCTTGTGTTTCCTTATTTATTTTCATTTTGCATGATCTGTCCATTGGTGAAAGTGGGGTGTTAAAGTCCCCTACTATGAGTGTGTTACTGTCGATTTCTCCTTTTATGGCTGTTAGTATTTGCCTTATGTATTGAGGGGCTCCTATGTTGGGTGCATAAATATTTACAATTTTTATATCTTCTTCTTGGATCGATCCCTTGATCATTATGTAGTGTCCTTCTTTGTCTCTTCTAGTAGTCCTTATTTTAAAGTCTATTTTGTCTGATATGAGAATTGCTACTCCAGCTTTCTTTTGGTTTCCATTTGCATGGAATATCTTTTTCCATCCCCTTACTTTCAGTCTGTATGTGTCTCTAGGTCTGAAGTGGGTCTCTTGTAGACAGCATATAGATGGGTCTTGTTTTTGTATCCATTCAGCCACTCTGTGTCTTTTGGTGGGAGCATTTAGTCCATTTACATTTAAGGTAATTATCGATATGTATGTTCCTATTCCCATTTTCTTAATTGTTTTGGGTTCATTATTGTAGGTATATTCCTTCTGTTGTGTTTCTTGCCTAGAGAAGTTCCTTTAGCATTTGTTGTAAAGCTGGTTTGGTGGTGCTGAACTCTCTCAGCTTTTGCTTGTCTGTGAACGTTTTAATTTCTCCATCAACTCTGAATGAGATCCTTGCTGGGTAGAGTAATCTTGGTTGCAGGTTTTTCTCCTTCATCACTTTAAGTATGTCCTGCCACTCCCTTCTGGCTTGTAGAGTTTCTGCTGAGAGATCAGCTGTTATCCTGATGGGGATTCCCTTGTGTGTTATTTGTTGTTTTTGCCTTGCTGCTTTTAATATGATTTCTTTGTGTTTAATTTTTGACAGTTTGATTAATATGTGTCTTGCCGTGTTTCTCCTTGGATTTATTCTGTATGGGACTCTCTTTCCCTCTGGGATTTGATTAACTATTTCCTTTCCCATATTAGGGAAGTTTTCCACTATAATCTCTTCAAATATTTTCTCAGTCCCTTTCTTTTTCTCTTCTTCTTCTGGAACCCCTATAATTCGAATGTTGGTGCGTTTAATGTTGTCCCAGAGGTCTCTGAGACTGTCCTCTGTTCTTTTCATTATTTTTTCTTTATTTTGCTCTGCAGCAGTTATTTCCACTATTTTATCTTCCACCTCACTTATCCGTTCTTCTGCCTCAGTTATTCTGCTATTGATCCCATCTAGAGTATTTTTTATTTCATGTATTGTGTTTTTAATCGATGCTTGATTCATCTTTAGTTCTTCTAGGTCCTTGTTAACTGTTTCTTGCATTTTGTCTATTCTATTTCCGAGATTTTGTATCTGGGAAATAGAATCTTGGATCATCTTTACCATCATTATTCTGAATTCTTTTTCAGGTAGAGTGCCTATTACCTCTTCATTTGTTAGGTCTGGTGGGTTTTTATCTTGCTCCTTCTCCTGCTGTGTGTTTTTCTGTCTTCTCATTTTGCTTATGTTACTGTGTTTGGGGTCTCCTTTTTGCAGGCTGCAGGTTCGTAGTTCCTGTTGTTTTTGGTGTCTGTCCCCAGTGGCTAAGGTTGGTTTAGTGGGTTGTGTAGGCTTCCTGGTGGAGGGGACTAGTGCCTGTGTTCTGGTGGATGAGGCTGGATCTTGTCTTTCTGGTGGGCAGGTCCACGTCTGGTGGTGTGTTTTGGGGTGTCTGTGGACTTTTTATGATTTTAGGCCACCTCTCTGCTAATGGGTGGCGTTGTGTTCCTGTCTTGCTAGTTGTTTGGCTTAGGGTGTCCAGCACTGTAACCTGCTGGTCGTTGAGTGAAGCTGGGTGCTGGTGTTGAGATGGAGATCTCTGGAAGATTTTCGCCGTTTGATATTATGTGGAGCTGGGAGGTCTCTTGTGGACCAGTGTCCTGAAGTTGGCTCTCCCACCTCAGAGGCACAGCACTGACTCCTGGCTCCTCAATTTGGGATGATGTGTTGTCTATTCATGTATTCCACAGATGCAGGGTACATCAAGTTGATTGTGGAGATTTAATCCGCTGCTTCTGAGGCTGCTGGGAGAGGTTTCCCTTTCTCTTCTTTGTTCTCACAGCTCCTAGGTCTCAGCTTTGGATTTGGCCCCGCCTCTGCGTGTAGGTCACCGGAGGGCGTCTGTTCTTCGCTCAGATAGGACAGGGTTAAAGGAGCAGCCTCTTCGGGGACTCTGGCTCACTCAGGCCAGGAGGGAGGGAGGGGCACGGAGTGCGGGGCGAGCCTGCAGCGGAAGAGGTCGGCGTGACATTGCACCAGCCCGAGGCGCACCGTGCGTTCTCCCAGGGAAGCCGCCCCTGGATCCCGGGACTCCGGCAGTGGCGGGCTGCACAGGCTCCCGGAAGGGCGGTGTGGGCAGTGACCTGCACTCGCACACAGTCTGCTTGGCGGCGGCAGCAGCAGCCCCAGCGTCCCACGCCTGTCACTGGGCTCCACGCTTTCAGTCGCGACTCGCGCCCGTCCGTGGAGCCCCTTTAAGCAGCGCTCTTAATCCCCTCTCCTCACGCACCAGGAAACCAAGAGGGAAGAAAAAGTCTCTTGCCTCTTCGGCAGCTCTAGAGTTTTCCCGGACTCCCTCCCGGCTAGCTGTGGCACATTAACCCCCTTCAGGCTGAGTTCTCGCCACCAGCCCCAGTCCTCTCCCTGCGCTCTGACCGAAGCCCGAGGCTCAGCTTCCAGCACTGCGTGCCCCGGCGGGTGAGCAGACAAGCCTCTCGGGCTGGTGAGTGCCGCTCGGCACCGATCCTCTGTGCGGGAATCTCTCCGCTTTGCCCTACCCAGGTATGTGGGGAGTTTCTTGCCTTTTGGGAGGTCTGGGGTCTTCTGCCAGCGTTCAGTAGGTGTTCTGTAGGAGTTGTTCCACGTGTAGCTGTATTTCTGGTGGATCCGTGGGGAGGAATGTGATCTCCGCGTCTTACTCTTCCGCCATCTTACCCGGAAGTCTCTATCCATGGTCTTCTCATCACAAAGCTCCATGACATTTGTCATCACAATGCTCAATACACTTGTCATCAAAATGCTCCCTGACACTTGTTGTCTGTATGCTCCTTGAACCCTGTCATGACAAGGCTCCATGCCTTTTTCATCACAATGATCCATGCCCTTTTCCTCACAATGCTCCAAGACCCCTTTAAACACAATGCTCCATGCCCTTGTCATCACAAAGCTCAATGAAACATGTCTTCAGATTGCTCCTTGGCCTTCTCCACACAATGTACCATGCCCATGTCATCACAATGTTCCAAGACCCCTGTAATCACAATGGTCCATGCCCCTTTTCATCAGTATGCTCCATGAGATTTGTCATCACAAGTCTCTATGGATTTCTCATCACAATGCTCCAGGACCTTGTCATCACAATGCTTCCCGACCTTGCAATGAAAATTCTCAATGGCCCTTGTCATCATAATGCTCCAAGCCCTAGTCATAACAATGCTCCATTTTATTTGTCATCAAAATCCTCCATTACATTTGGCATCACAATGCTCCCTGCCATTGTCATTGCAGTGGACCATGTCATATGTCATCACAATGCTCCATGACACCTGTCTTCACAATACTCCACGACCTTCTCATCACAATGATCCGTGCCCTTGTCATCAAAATGCACCATGTCCACTGTCATCACAATAATCTATGAAATTGGTCAGACCAATAGTCCATGCCACTGTCACCGCAATGCCCCATGCCCTTGTCATCACAATGCTCCATGACCCCTGTCATCACAATGCTCCGTGACTCCAGTCATCACAATGCTTCATAACATTTGTCATCACAGTGGTCCATGCCCGCGTCAGCAAAAGGATCTGTGACCTTTATAACCACAATGCTCCATGAACTTTTCATCACAATGCTCCGTGACCTTTGTCATCAACATGCTCCATGCCTTTGTCAGAAAAATGCTCCTTGACCCTTGTTATCACAATGTGCTATGCGCTTTTCATCACAACGGTCCACAAATTTGTCATGGTAATGCGCCATAAACCTTGTAATCACAATGTTCCATGCCCTTCTCATCACAATGCTCCATTACCCCTGTCATAACAATGCTCCATGACCCCTGCCATCACAATATTCCACGGCCTTGTCATCACAATGCTCCATAACACTTGTCATCACAATGCTCCAAGACCACTGTAATCACAATGCTCCATGCCCTTATCATCACAAAGCTACATGACACATGCCATCAGAATGTTCCATGTACTTCTCATCAAAGTGCTCCATGTCCTTGTCATCACAGTGCTCCAAGACCCCTGTAATCACAATGCTCCATGCCCCTTTTCATCTCAATGCTCCATGAACCCTGTCATCAAAATGCACCATGCCCATCATCATAATGCTTCCGGCTATTGTCAGCACAATGAAATCAAAATTCTCCATGACCTCTGTCATCACAATACTCCATGAATATTTTCAGCCCAATGCTCCATGACCTTTGTGATCACAATTCTCAATATAATTGTCATCACAATGCTCCCTGACACTTGTCGTCAGAATGCTCCTTGAAACCTGTCATGAAAAGGCTCCATGCCTTTTTCAACACAATGCCCCATGCCGTTTTCATCACAGTGCTCCACGCCACTGTCATCAAAATTCTCCACAAGTTTGTCATGAAAATGCTCCATGACCCTTGTCATCACAATTCTCCATGCACTTGTCAGCACAATGCTCTCTGACCCTTGTCATCTCAATGCTCCAAGCCATTGTCATCACAATGCACCATTATCTTTGTCATCAGAATCCTCCCTGACACTTGGCATCACAATGCTCCATGCCATTGTCATCACAATGGGCCATTACATATGTCAACACAATGCTCCCTGACACCATTCTTCACAATACTGCATGACCTGGTTATAACAATGCTCCATGCACTTGTCACCACAATGCACCATTCCAACAGTCATCGCAATAATCCATGAAACTTATTAGACCAATGCTCCATGCCCTTGTCATCACAATGCTCCATGACCCTTGTCATCTGAATGCTCCATAAACTTTTCATCACAATGCTCATTGGTCCTTGTCATCACAATTCTCTATGCCTTTCTCAGCACGATGCTCCTTGACACATGTCATCACAATGCACCATGTGCTTGTCATCACCGTGCTCCACAATCTTGTCATCACAGTGCTCCATAAACCTTCTCATCACAATGCTCCATGCACTTCTCATCAAAATGCTCTCTCACCACAGATATCACAATGTTACATCACAATTCGTCAAAATACTCCCTCATGCCTGTTATCACAATGTTCCATGACTCCTGTCATCACAATGCTACATGCATTCTCATCACAATGTTCGATGACCACTGACATCACAATGCTCCAAAACCCCTGTCATCAAAATGCTCCATGACCCTTTTCATCAAAATGCTCTATGACCCCTGACCTCACAGTGTTGCATAACACCTGTCATCAAAATGTTCCATGACCCTTTTCATCAAATTGCTCCATGACACTGTCATTACAATGTTCCCTGCCTTTCTCATCACAATGCACAACGCACTTGTCATCAAAATGCTCCATGACCTTTGTCATCATAAAGATCCATATCAATAGGCATCACAGTGCTCCATGTCATTTTCATCACAATGCTCCATGGCCTTCTCATCACAATGCTATATGTGCTTGCCATCACAATGCTCCATTACCCCTGTCATAACAATGCTCCATGACACCTGCCATCACGATGTTCTGTGGCCTTGCCATCACAAGGCTCCATGACCCTGCTCATCACAATGCTCTAAGACCCCTGTAATCACAATGCTCCATGCCCCTTTACATCTCAATGATCCATGAACCCTGTCATCACAATGCACCACGCCCATCATCATAATGCTTCATGCTATTGTCATCACAATGAAATCAAATTGCTCCATGACCTCTGTCATAACAATGCTCCAAACCCTTGTGATCACAATATTCCATAACACTTGTCATCACAGTGCCCCATGACACTCGTCATCACAATTATCCATGGTCTTCTCATCACAATGCTCCAAGAACTTTCTCATCACAATGCTCAATACACTTGTCATGAAAATGCTCCTTGACACTTGTTGACGGTATGCTCCTTGAACCCTGTCATGACAAGGCTCCATGCCTTTTTCATCACAATGATCCATGCCCTTTTCATCACAATGCTCCAAGACCCATTTTAACACAATGCTCCATGGCCTTGTCATCACAAAGCTCCATGACACATGCCATCAGAATGTTCCATGTCCTTCTCATCAAAATGCTCCATGCCCTTGTCATCACAGTGCTCCAAGACCCCTGTAATCCCTGTGCTCCATGCCCCTTTTATCTCAATGCTCCATGAACCCTGTCATCAAAATGCACCAGGTCCATCATCATAATGATTCCGGCTATTGTCAGCACAATGAAATCAAAATTCTCCATGACCCCTGTCATCACAATACTCCATGAATATTTTCAGCCCAATGCTCCATGAACCTTGTCATCACAATGATCCATGCCCTTGTCATCGCAATGCTCCATGACCCCTGTATTCACAATGCTCCGTGACGCTTTTCATCACAGTGATCCATGACACCTGTCATCACAATGCTCCATGACTTTGTCAGCAAAATGCTACATGACCTTGTCATTACAATGCTCTATGCACTTGTCATCAAAATACTCCATTACGATTGTCATCACAATCCTCCATGAACCTTGGGATCACATTGCTTCATGCCCTTGTAATCACAATGTTCCATGCTCCTTGAATTCAAAATGATCCATGACCTCTTTCATCACAATGCTCCAAACACTTGTGATCAAAATGTTCCATAACACTTGTCATCACAACGCTCCATGATGCCTGTCATCACAATACTCCATGCACTTTTCATCAAAATGCTCCATGACCTTTGTCATCACAATTCCCAATACATTTGTCATCACAATGCTCCCTGAAACTTGTCATCAGAATGCTCCTTGAACCCTGTCACGAAAAGGCTTCATGCCTTTTTCATCACAATGCCCCATGCCGTTTTCATGACAATGCTCCACGCCACTGTCATCAAAATACTCCACAAGCTTGTCATGAGAATGCTCCATGACCCTTGTCATCACAATTCTCCATGCACTTGTCAGAACAATGCTCCCTGACCCTTGTCATCTCAAAGCTCCAAGCCATTGTCATCACAATGCACCATTTCCTTTGTCATCAGAATCTTCCATGACACTTGGCATCACAATGCTCCATGCAATTTTCATCAAAATGGGCCATTACATATGTCATCACAGTGTTCCCTGACACCAGTCTTCACAATACTGCATGATCTGGTCATCACAATGCTCCATGCCCTTTTCACCACAATGCACCATTCCAACAGTCATCGCAATAATCCATGAAACTTATTAGACCAATGCTCCATGCCCTTGTCATCACAATGCTCCATGACCCATGTCATCACAATGCTCCATGATCTTTTCATCACAATGCTCTTTGATCCTTGTCATCACAATTCTCTATGCCTTTCTCAGCACAATGCTCCATGACCCTTGTCATCACAATGCTCCATGCGCTTGTCAGCACGATGCTCCATGACACATGTCATCAAAATGCACAATGCGCTTGTCATCACAGTGCTTCCCAATCTTGTCATCACAATGCTCCATAAACTTTGTCATCACAATGCTCCATGCACTTCTCATCAAAATGCTCTCTCACCACAGATATCACAATGTTACATCACTATTCGTCACAATACTTCCTCACCCCTCTTATCACAGTGTTCCATGACTCCTGTCATCAAAATGCTACATGCACTTATCATCACAATGTTCAATGACCCGTGATATCACAATGCTCCATAACCCCTGTCATCATAATTCTCCATGATCCTTTTCATCAAAATGCTCCGTGACCCCTGACATCACAATGTTCCATAACCCATGTCATCAAAATGTTTCATGACCCTTTTCATCAAATTGCTCCATGACCCTGTCATCACAATGCTCCCTGCCCTTCTCATCACAATGCACAACTCACTTGTCATCAAAATGCTCCATGACTTTTGTCATCAGAAAAATCCATGACCCTTGGCATCACAATGCTCCATGTCATTGTCATCACAGTGCTCCATGAACGCTCTCATCAAATTGCTCCATGCCCTTGTCATCACAAAGCTCCATGACACATGTCATCAGAATGCTCCATGGCCTTCTCATCACAATGCTCTATGCGCTTGCCATCACAATGCCCCATTACCCCACTCATAACAATCCTCCATGACACCTGCCATCACGATGTTCCGTGGCCTTGTCATCACAAGGCTCCATGACCCTTCTCATCACAATGCTCCAAGACCCCTGTAATCACAATGCTCCATGACACTTTTCATCTCAATGATCCATGAACCCTGTCATCACAATGCACCATTCCCATCATCATAATGCTTCAGGCTATTGTCATCACAATGAAATCAAAATTCTCCATGACCTCTGTCATAACAATGCTCCAAACCCTTGTGATCACAATATTCCATAACACTTGTCATCACAGTGCCCCATGACACTCATCATAACAATTATCCATGGTCTTCTCATCACAATGCTTCATGACTTATGTCATCACAATGCTCAATACACTTGTCATCAAAATGCTCCCTGACACTTGTTGTCTGTATGCTCCTTGAACCCTGTCATGACAAGTCTCCATGCCTTTTTCATCAGAATGATCCATGCCCTTTTCCTCACAATGCTCCAAGACCCCTTTAAACAAAATGCTCCATGCCCTTGTCTTCACAAAACTCAAAGAAACATGTCTTCAGAATGCTCCTTGGCCTTCTCCTCACAATGCTCCATGCCCATGTCATCACAATGTTCCAAGACCCCTGTAATCACAATGGTCCATGCCCCGTTTCATCAGTATGATCCATGAGATTTGTCCTCACAAGTCTCTATGGATTTCTCATCACAATGCTCCAGGACTTGTCATCACAATGCTTCACGACATTGTCATGAAAATTCTCAATGGCCCTTGTCATCATAATGCTCCAAGCACTACTCATCACAATGCTCCATTATATTTGTCATCAAAATCCTACATTACATTTGGCAGCACAATGCTCCCTGCCATTGTCATTGCAATGGACCATGACATATGTCATCACAATGCTCCCTGACACCTGTCTTCACAATACTCCATGACCTTCTCATCACAATGATCCATGCCCTTGTCATCACAATGCACCATGTTCAATGTCATCACAATAATCTATGAAATTTGTCAGAACAATGCTCCATGCCCCTGTCACCACAACGCTCCATTCCCTTGTCATCACAATGCTCCATGACCACTGTCATCACAATGCTCCATGACTCCAGTCATCACAATGCTTCATAACGTTTGTCATCACAATGGTCCATGCCCACGTCATCACAAGGCTCTGTGACCTTTGTAACCACAATGCTCCATGAACAGTTCATCACAATGCTCCGTGACACTTGTCATCAAAATGCTCCATGCCTTTGTCAGAAAAATGCTCCATGACCATTGTCATCACAATGATCCATGCCCTTGTCATCCCAATGCTCCAAGACCACTGTATTACAATGCTCCGTGACGCTTGTCATCACAGTGCTCCATGACACCTGTCATCACAATGCTCCATGCCTTTGTCAGCAAAATGCTACATGACTTTGTGATTACCATGCTCTATGTGCTTCTCATCACAATACTCCATTACCATTGTCATCACAATCCTCCATGAACCTTGGGATCACATTGCTACATGCCCTTGTCATCACAATGCTCCATGCTCCTTGAAATCAAAATGATCCATGACCTCTGTCATCACAATGCTCGAAAACCTTGGGATCACAATGTTCCATAACACTTGTCATCCCAACGCTCCATGATGCCTGTCATCACAATACTCCATGCACTTTTCATCACAATGCTCCATGACTTTGGCATCACA
Organism: Mesoplodon mirus; assembly: GCF_964341445.2. NCBI lineage: Eukaryota > Metazoa > Chordata > Mammalia > Artiodactyla > Ziphiidae > Mesoplodon > Mesoplodon mirus. The sequence continues at coordinate 1,971,195 of NW_028295750.1, forward strand.
ATTCTCAATACACTTGTCATCACAATGCTCCCTGACACTTGTCGTCAGAATGCTCCTTGAAAGCTGTCACGAAAAGTTTCCATGCCTTTTTCAACACAATGCCCCATGCCGTTTTCATCACAATGCTCCACGCCACTGTCAGCAAAAAACTCCTCAAGCTTATCATGAGAATGTTCCATGACCCTTGTCATCACAATTCTCCATGCACTTGTCAGCACAATGCTCCCTGACCCTTGTCATCTCAATGCACCATTACCTTTGTCATCAGAATCCTCCATGGACCCCTGGAATCACAATGCTCCATGCCATTGTCATCACAATGGGACATTACATATGTCATCACAGTGCTCCCTGACACCTCTCTTCACAATAATGCATGACCTGGTCATCACAATTCTCCATGCTCTTGTCACCACAATGCACCATTCCAACAGTCATCACAATAATCCATGAAAATTATTACACCAATGCTCCATGCCCTTGTCATCACAATGCTCCATGACCCTTCTAATCACAATGCTCCATGAAATTTTCATCACAATGCTCTTTGATCCTTGTCATTACAGTGCTCTATGCCTTTCTCAGTTCAATACTCCATGACCCTTGTCATCACAATGCTCCATGCGCTTGTCAGCACGATGCTCCATGACGCATGTCATCATAATGCACCATGTGCTTGTCATCACAGCGCTCCACAAGCTTTTCATCACAATGCTCCATAAACATTGTCATCACAATGCTACATGCACTTCTCATCAAAATGCTCTCTCAACACAGATATCACAATGTTACATCACTATTCGTCACAATACTCACTCACCCCGGTTATCACAATGTTCCATGACCCCTGTCATCACAATGCTACATGCATTTATCATCACAATGTACGAAGACCCCTGACATCACAATGCTCCATAACCCCGGTCATCAAAATGCTCCATGACCCTTTTCATCATAATCCTCCATGATCCCTGACATCACAATATTCCATATTCCCTGGCATCAAAATATCCCATGACACTTTTCATCAAATTTCTCCATGACCCTGTCATCACAGTGCTCCCTGCCCTTCTCATCACAATGCACAATGCCCTTGTCATCAAAATGCTCCATGACCTTTGTCACCACAAAGATCCATGACCCTTGGCATCACAATGCTCCATGTCATTGTCATCACAATGCTCCATGAACAATCTCATCACATTGTTCCATGCCCTTGTCATCACAAAGCTCCATGACACATGTCTTCAGAATGCTCCATGGCCTTCTCATCACAATGCTCCATGCCCTTGCCGTCAAAATGCTCCATTACCCCTGTCATAACAATGCTCCATGACCCCTGCCATCACGATGTTCCGTGGCCTTGTCATCACAAGGCTCCATGACCCTTCTTATCACAATGATCCAAGACCCCTATAATCACAATGCTCCATGCCCATTTTTCATCTCAATGATCAATGAACCCTGTCATCACAATGCACCATGCCCATCATCATAATGCTTCATGCTATTGTCATCACAATGAAATCAAAATGCTCCATGACCTCAGTCATAACAATGCTCCAAAAACTTGTGATCACAGTATTCCATAACACTTGTCATCACAGTGCCCCATGACACTCGTCATCACAATTATCCATGTTCTTCTCATCACAATGCTCCATGACCTTTGTCTTCACAATGCTCAATACACTTGTCATCAAAATGCTCCCTGACACTTGTTGTCTGTATGCTCCTTGAACCCTGTCATGACAAGGCTCCATGCCTTTTTCAACGCAATGATCCATGCCCTTTTAATCACAATGCTCCAAGACCCATGTAATCACAATGCTCCATGCCCTTGTCATCACAAAGCTCAATGACGCATGTCATCAGAATGCTCCATGGCTTTCTCATCACAATGCTCCATTCCCTTGTCCTCACAATGCTCCAAGACCCCTGTAATCACAATGCTCAATGTCCCTTTTCATCAGAATGTTCCATGAGACTTGTCATCACAAGTCTCCATTGTCTTCTCATCAAAGTGCTCTAGGAACTTGTCATCAAAATGCTCCATGATCCCTGTCATCACAATACTCCATGAACATTTTCAGCCCAATGCTCCATGACCTTCTCATCAAAATATTCCATGACCCCTGTCATAACAATGCTCCATGAACATTTTCAGCCCAATGCTCCATGACCCTTGTCATCACAATGATCCATGCCCTTGTCATATCAATGCTCCATGACCCCTGTATTCACAATGGTCCGTGACGCTTGTCATCACAGTGGTCCATGACACCTGTCATCACAATGCTCCATGACTTTGTCAGCAAAATGCTACCTGACCTTGTCATTGCGATGCTCTATTCGTTTGTCATCACAATACTCCATTACCATTGTCATCACAGTCCTCCATGAACCTTGGGATCACATTGCTTCATGCCCTTGTCATCACAATGCTTCATGCTCCTTGAAGTCAAAATGATCCATGACTTCTGTCATCACAATGCTCAAAACCCTTGTGATCACAGTGTTCCATAACACTTGTCATCACAACGCTGCATAATGCCTGTCATCACCATACTCCATGCCCTTTTCATCACAATGCTCCAAGACTTTGTCATCACAATTCTCAATGCACTTGTCATCACAATGTCCCATGCCATTTTCATCACAATGCTCCATGCCATTGTCATCAAAATACTCCACAAGCTTGTCATCAGAATACTCCATGACCCTTTTCATCACAATTCTCCATGCACCTGTCAGCACAATACTCCATGACCCTTGTCATCACAATGCTCCAAGCCATTGTCATCACAATGCTCCATTACCTTTGTCATCAGAATCCTCCATGACACTTGGCATCACAATGCTCCATGCCATTGTCATCACTATGGGCCATTACATATGTCATCATAATGCTCCCTGACACCTGTCTTCACAGTACTGCATGACCTGGTCATCACAATGCTCCATGCCCTTGTCATCACAATGCACCATTCCAACTGTCATCACAATAATCCATGAAACTTATTAATCCAATGCTCCATTCCCTTGTCATCACAAGGCTCCATGCCCTTGTTATCACAATGGTCCATGACCCCTGTCATCACAATGCTCCATGCCTCCATTCATCACAATGCTTCATGACCTTTGTCATCACAGTTGTCCATGCCCTAGTCATCAACAGTCTCTGTGACATGTTTAACCACAATGCTTCATGAACTTTTCATCACAATGCTCTTTGAACCTTGTCATCACAATGCTCTATGCCTTTCTCAGCACAATGCTCCATGACCTTCGTCATCACCATGCTCCATGCGCTTGTCAGCACAATGTTCCATGACCCATGTCATCACAATGCACCCTGCACTTTTCATCACTGTGCTCCACAATCTTGTCACCACAATGCTCCATAAAACTTGTCATCACAATGCTCCATGCACTTCTCATCAAAATGCTCTGTCAACACTGATATCACAATGTTACATCACTATTCATCACAATACTCCCTCACCCCTGTCATCACAATGTTCCATTACTTCTGTCTTTGCAATGCTACATGCACTTATCATCACAAAGTTCGATGACCCCTGACATCACAATGTTCCATAAACCCTGTCATCAAAATGCTCCATAACACATTTCCTCAAAATCCTCAATGACGCCTGACATCACAATGTACCATAACACCTGTCATCAAAATATTCCATGACCCTTTTCATCAAATTGCTCTATAACCCTGTCATCACAATGCTCCCTGCCCTTCTCATCAAAATGTACCACGCCCTTGTCATCAAAATGCTCCATGACCTTTGTCATCACAAGGATCCATGACCCTTGGCATCTCAATGCTCCATGCCATTGTCATCACAATGCTCCATGAACCCTCTAATGAAAATGCTCCATGCCCCTTTGCATCTCAATGCTCCATGAACCCTGTCATCAAAATGCACCATGCCCATCATAATAATGCTTCAGGCTATTGTCATCACAATGAAATCAAAATATTCGATGATCTATATCATCACAATGCTCCAAATCCTTCTGGTCACAATGTTCCATGACACTTATCATCACAACGTCACTTGACGCTCATCATCACAATTATGCATGGTCTTCTCATCACAGTGCTCCATGACCTTTGTCATCACAGTGCTCTATACACTTGTCATCACAATGCTCCCTGACACTTGTCATCAGTATGCTCCTGGAACACTGTCATGAAAAGGCCCCATACCATTTTCATAACAATGATCCATGCCAATTTCATCACAATGCTCCAAGACACCAGTAATCACAATGCTCCATGCCCTTGTCATCACAATGCCCCAAGACCCCTGTAATCACAATACTCCATGCCCCTTTTCATCAGAATGCTCCATGAGACATGTTATTACAAGGCTCCATGGTCTTCTCATCACAATTCTCCAGGTACTTTTCATCACAGTGCTCCATTCCCTTGTCATCACTATGCTCCATGACCCCTGTCCTCACAATACTTCCTGAACATTTTCAGTCCAATTCTCCAGGAACTTCTCATCACAATGCTTCATGATCCCTATCATCACAATGCTCCATGACCACTCTCATCACAACGCTCCATGACCCCTGACAACACAGTGATCCGGGACTCTTGTCATCACAATGCTCCATTCCCTAGTCAGCACAATGCTCCATGAACATTTTAAGCCCAATGCTCCATGACACTTGTCATCACAATGATCCATGCCCTTGCCATCCCAATGCTCCATGACCCCTATAATCACAATGATCCGTGATACTTCTCATCACAGTGCTCTATGACCCTTATCATCACAATGCTCCATGCCTGTGTCAGCAAAATGCTACATGACCTTGTCATCAAAATACTCCATTTGCTTGTCATCACAATACTCCCTTACCATTGTCATCAAAATCCTCCATGAACCTTGGGATCACATTGATTCATGCCCTTGTCATCCCAATGCTCCATGCTCCTTGAAAACAAAATGATCCATGACTTCTATCATCACAATGCTCCAAACCCTTGTGATCACAATGTTCCATAACACTTGTCATCACAACGCTCCATGATGCCTGTCATCACAATACTCCATGCCCTTTTCGTCAAAATGCTCCATGAACTTTTTCATCACCATTCTCAATACACTTGTCATCACAATGTTCCCTGACACTTGTCGTCAGAATGCTCCTTGAAACCTGTCATGAAATGGCTTCATGCCTATTTCATCACAATGCTCCCTGCCCTTTTCATCACAATGCTCCATGCCATTGTCGTCACAATACTCCACAAGCTTGTCATTAGAATGCTCCATGACACTTGTCATCACAATGCTCCATGGCCACTGTCATCACAATGCTCCATACCCCTTGTCATTACTGTGCTCCATGACGCTCGTCATCACCATTATCCATGGTATTCTCATCACAATGCTCTACGCCCTTTTCATCAAAATGCTCCATGACACTTGTCATCACAATTCTCCATGGCCACAGTCATCACAATGCTGCATTCCGCTTGTCATTACAGTGCTCCATGACGCTCGTCATCACAATTATCCATGGTCTTCTCATCACAATGCTCCACGGTCTTTCCATCACACTGCTCCATGCCCTGGTCATCACAATGCTCCATGTCCCTTGTCATCACAATTCTCCTCGTTCTTGGCATCACTATGCTCCATGACACTTCTCATCACCGTGTTACATGATTTGTCATCACAATTCTCTATGCACTTTTCATCACAATGCTCCATGACCCCTGTCATAGGAAGCTCCATGTGCTTCTCATCACAATGCTTCATGAACTTGTCATCAAAATTCTCAATGGCCCTTGTCATCACAATGCTCCATGCCCTTGTCATCACAATGCTCCATGTCCCTAGTCATCACAATGCTCCAAGCCCTTGTCATCAAAATGCTCCATTACATTTGTCATCACAATCCTCCATGACACTTGGCATCACAATGTTCCATTCCATTGTCATCGCAATGGACCATGACATATGTCATCACAATGCTCCCTGAGACCTGTCTTCAAAATACTCCATGACCTTCTCATCACAATGCTCCATGCCTTTGTCATCACATTGCACCATGCCCACTGTCATCACAATAATCCATGAAACATGTCAGGCCAATGCTCCATGTCCCTGTCATCACAATGCTCATTGCCTTTTCATCACAATGCTCTATGACCCCTGTCATCACAATGCTCGGTGACTCCAGTCATCACAATGCTTCATGACCTTTGTCATCACAATGGTCCATGACCTCGTCATCACAAGGCTCTGTGACCTTTGTCACCAAAATGCTCCATGAAATTTTCATCACAATGCTCGGTGACCCATGTCATCACATTGCTCCATGTCTTTGTCAGCACAGGGCTACATGACCCATGTCATCACAATGCACCATGTGCTTGTCATCACAATGCTCCACAATCTTGTCATCACAATGCTCCATAAAACTTGTCATCACAATGCTCCATGCACTTCTTATCAAAATGCTCTCTCACGAATGATATCAAAATGTTCCCTCACTAGTCATCACAATACACCCACTCCCCTGTCATCACAATGGTCCACAAAACCGTCATGAAAATGTTCCATGACTCCTGACATCACAATGTTCCATAACCCCTGTCATCAAAATGTTCCATGACACTTTTCATCAAATTGCTCCATGACCCTGTCATCACAATGCTCCCTGCCCTTCACAAGAGAATTCACCACACCCTTGTCATCAAAATGCTCCATGACCTTTGTCATCACAAAACTCCATGACCCTTGGCATCACAATGCTCCATGCCATTGTCATCACAATGCTCCAAAAACCTCTCATCACATCATTCCAAGCCCTTGTCATCACAGGATCCATGATGCTTTTTATCACAATGCTCGATGCCATTCTTCTCACAATGCTCCATGCGCTTGTCATTACAATCCTCCATGAACCATGTATCACAGTGTTCCGTGCCGTTGTTATCTCAATGCTCCTTGCCCCCTCTCATCACAATAATCCATGAAACATCTCAGACCAATGTTCCATGCCCTTTTCATCACAATGATCCAAGACTCCTCTAATCATAATTCTCCATGCCCCTTTTCATCTCAATGCACCATGAACGCTGTCATCACAATGCACCAATGCACATCATCATAATGCTTCATGCTATTGTCATCACAATGAAATCTAAATGCTCTATGACCTCTGTCATCACAATGCTCCAAATCCTTGTGATCACAATATTCCATAACACTTATCATCACAGTTCCCATAACGCTCGTCATCACAATTATCCATGGTCTTCTAATCACAATGCTCCATGATATTTGTCATCACAATGCTCAATACCCTTGTCATCACAGTGGTCCCTGACACTTGTCATCAGTATGCTCCTTGAACCCTGTCATGACAAGGCTACATGCCTTTTTCATCACAATGTTACATGCCCTTTTCCTCACAGTGCTCCAAGACCCCTGTAATCACTATGCTCCATGCACTTGTCATCACAAAGCTCCATGATGCATGTCATCAGAAAGCTCCATGACATTCTCATCCCAATGTTCAATGCCCTTGTCATCACAATGCTCCATGACCCTTTTCATCAGAATGCTCCATGAGACTTGTCATCACATGGCTCCATGGTCTTCTCATCACAGTGCTCCAGTACCTTTTCATCCCAATGCTCCTTGACCCCTGTCATCACAATACTCCATGAACATTTTCAGCCCAATGTTCCATGACGTTCTCATCACAATGCTCCATGACGTCTGTCATCACAATGCTCCATGACCACTGTCATCACAATGCTCCATGAACCCTGACAACACAATGATCCGGGACTCTTGTCATCAAAATGCTCCATGCCCTTGTCATCCCAATGCTCCATGAACCCTTTAATCACAATGATCCATGACGCTTGTCATCACAGTGCTCCATGAACCTTGTCATCACAATGCCTTTGTCAGCAAAATGATACATAATCTTGTCATCACAATGCTCCATGTGCTTGTCATCACAATCCTCCATGACCCTTGGGATCATATTGTTTTATGCCCTTGTCATCGCTATCTTGCCTTTCTGGTTTTTACAGATTTTCGGATGCCCTTTTTGACCGGTGGGAAGCGACAATCCTTTGTACTGTGGATTTGCATTGTGCGCTTGCTTGATTGGCCAAAAAGGGCCTCTGACTTTTCTCCTGAATATATTCAGGAGAAAATCATACGCTGTTTTTGGCCAAGTGCATCATTCTCGAAGTTGTGATGCCTTTCCTGTGCTTTAAAGGCGATTCCAATTTACCTCTTGAAATATGTTTTGTGCAATTCTGCCTCATTTTCAAGTCCGCTTTGTTGCCTTCCCTCAACAGATTTTTGGAAGAGAGTAGTCCTTTGTAACTCTGCAGGTTTTTTATTTGCTTTGCCCCTGAGCTCCAATTTTCAAATCCCATTATTGGGAGCTGACCGCAAATCCAAAATTTTGCTTCAGGACCTATACTGGTTCCAGGGGTGCCTATACCGGTTCCCTGTGGGTGGCTGAGGCTTTGGTTAATTCTTCTTCCTGACGGGAATTTAGAGTGACATGTGTCCGTCCAAAGGCCTACATCTACTCTCTGATTGGTTCTCCCTCTTCCCTTTCATTCTCTGCACAATTTGCCAGCTGTGCGAACCAGGAGGTTATAGGGGCTGACTCTCCAAGTTGGGAGATTGATAGTAAAGCAGTTGGAATGTCAAACTGGAGCACAAGGAGAGAAAAAAGTATTAGAGTTTTAGAAACCTTTCACCATCAGATGGTTTCCGTTCTCTAGGTTCCCATACATGATATAACTGTAGTGATATTCCCTTCTACTTGGAGAGTTGGGAACCATGGAATGCGTGGCAGGCATTATTGCTTTAAAGGGTCTGCATTTTTTCACCCAATCTCACCAATCCTCTCAGTCCCAAGTGACCAGCGTTATGCCACATCCAGCTGTCATTGTAGATAGGGTCATTCCAGGTTTCATCAGAACCCCTGAAGGTATTGTGTAAGAATTTTACTATTTTTATGTTTTGTTTTGAAATTCATTTTTATAGTGGGTTTGAGCTGATTCTCACTGCCATGTTTATGTCGTTCTAGACACACTTGGTTCCCTTATGGAGACATATCAATACATAGGTTTTAAAATTCTTACTAGTCAGATATATTTCTCTGCGGGTAATAAGGATGTTGAGTTCCGTTTACTGAGGAAGGAGTAGGGCTTGTCTCTTCTCTTTTTGGATTATGGAACGGTACCTGTGCTAATATCAAACTTTTGTTTTGTGCATCTCCACACCTGTCTTTCCCCTTAAGCAAGCATTAGAGTGTTTTCTAAATCTGAGACTCTGTTCTCTTCCCTAAATCAGTTCATATGTAGCCATGTTTACATTCCCTTCATAAGTGATATCTTATGTCAGAATGCAACATGGCCTTGTCATAATAATGCTCCATGACCCCTGTCATCACAATGCTCCATGCCCTGGTTATCACAAAGCTCCATGTCCCTTGTCATCACAATTCTCCACGTCCTTGTCATCACAATGCTACATGACACTTCTCATCAAAATATTACATGCTCTTGTCATCACAATTCTCCATGCATTTGAAATTGCAATGCTCCATGCACTTGTCATCACAATGCTCCATGCACTTGTCATCACAATGCTCCATGCCCTTGTCATCACATTGCTCCATGACACCTGTCATCACAATGCTCCCTGACACCTGTCATCACAATGCTTCATGCCCCTTTTCATTATAGTGCTACATGATGCTCGACACCACAATTACCCAAGGTCTTCTCATCACAATGCTCCACGGTTTTGCCTTCACCATGCTCCATGCCTAGTCATCACAAATCTAAATGTACCTTGTCCTCACAATTCTCCATGTCCTTGTCATTACAATGCTCCTGGCACTTCACATCAAAATGTTATATGGTCTTGTCATCACAATACTCCATGCCCTTTTCATCCCAATGCTCCATGACCTGTGTCATCACAATTCTTAATACACTTCTCATCACAATGCTCCATGACACTTGTCTTCAGAATGCTCCTTGAACCCTCTCACGAAAAGGCTCCATGACGTTTTTATCACAATGCCCCATGCTGTTTTCATCACAATGCTCCATGCCATTGTCATCACAATGGGCCATTACATATGTCATCACAAAGTTCTCTGACACCTATATTCACAATAATGCATGACCTGGTCATCACAATGTTCCATGCCCTTGTCATCACAATGCGACATTCCAACAGTCATCACAATACTCCATGAAACATATTAGACCAAAGATACATGCCCTTTGTATCACAATGCTCCATGACCCCTGTCATCTCAATGCTCCGTGACTCCAGTCATCACAATGCTCCATGACATTTGTCAACACAGTGGTCCATGCCCTCATCATCAACAGTCTCTGTGAACTTTTTAACCACAAAGCTCCATGAACATTTCATCACAATGCTATTTGACCCATGTCATCACAATTCTCTATGCCTTTCTCAGCAAAATTCTCCATGTCCTTCTCATCAAAATGCTCCATGACCCCTGTCATCACAATGCTCCGTGACTCCAGTCATCACAATTCTTCATAACATTTGTCATCACAATGGTCGATGCCCACGTCATCGCAAGGCTCTGTGACCTTTGTAACCACAATGCTCCATGAACTTTTCATCACAATGCTCCGTGACACTTCTCATCACAATGCTCCATGCCTTTGTCAGAAAAATGCTCCATGACCCTTGTCATCACAGTGTGCCAAGCGCTTCTCATCCCAATGGTCCAAAAATTGGTCAAGACAATGCTCCCTAAACCTTGTAATCACAATGCTCCATGCCCTTCTCATCACAATGCTCCATGCCCTTGCCATCACAATGCACCATGTGCACTGTCATCACAATAGTCTATGAAACATGTCAGACAAATGCTCCATGCCCCTTTCATCACAATACTCCATGCCCTTGTCATCACAATGCTCCATGACACATGTCATCACAATGCTCCTTGACTCCAGTCATCACAATGCTTCATAACGTTTGTCATCACAGTTGTCCTTGCCAGTGTCATCACAAGGCTCTGTGACCTTTGTAACCACAATGCTCCTTGAACATTTCATCACAATGCTCCGTGACCCTTGTCATCACAATGCTCCATGCCTTTGTCAGAACAATGCTCAATGAAACTTGTCATCACACTGTGCCACACGCTTTTCATTACAACGGTCCACAACCTTGTCTTCTGTATGCTCCATAAATCTTGTTATCACAATGCTCCATGCACTTATCATCAAAATGCTCTCTCACCAGAGATATCAGAGTGTTCCATCACTAGTCATCACAATACTCCCTCATTCCTGTAATCACAATGATCCATGACACCTGATATCACAATGTTCTATAACCCCTGTCATCAAAATGCTCCATGACCCTTTTCATCCCAAAGCTCCATGACCCCTGGCATCACAATGTTCTATAACCCCTGTCATCAAAATGTTCCATGACACTTTTCATCAAATTGCTGCATGACCCTGTCATCAAAATGCTCCCTGCCCTTCTCATCACAATGCACCACACACTTCTCATCAAAATGCTCCATGACCTTTGTCATCACAAAGCTCAATGACCCTTGGCATCACAATGCTACATGTCATTGTCATCACAATGCTCCATGATCCCTCTAATCACATTGTTCCATGCCCTTGTCATCACAAAGCTCCATGACACTTGTCATCACAATGCTCCATGCCCTTCTCATCACAATGATCCATGCCCTTGTCATTACAATCCTCCATGACCCATGTATCACAGTGTTCCGTGCCATTGTCATCACAATGCTCCATGCCATCTCTCATCACAATAATTCATGAAACATTTCAGACCAGTGCTCAATGCCCTTCTCATCACAATGCTCCATTACCTCTGTCATAACAATGCTCCATGAACACTGCCATAACAATGATCGACGGCCTTGTCATCACAATGCTCCAAGACCCCTGTAATCACAATGCTCCATGCCCTTGTCATCACAAAGCTCCATGACGCATGTCATCAGAATGTTCCATGGCCTTCTCATCACAATGCTCCATGCCCTTGTCATCACAATGCTCCAAAACCACTGTAATCACAGTGCTCCATGACCCTTTTCATCTCAATGCTCCATGAACCATGTCATCACAATGCACCATGCCCATCATCATAATGCTTCAGGCTATTGTCATCACAATGAAATCAGTAATCTCCATGACCTCTGTCATCATAATGCTCCAAAACCTTTTGATCACAATGTTCCATAACACTTATCATCACAACACAGCATGACACTCATCATCACAATTATCCATGGTCTTCTCATCACAATGCTCCATGACATTTGTCATCACAATGCTCAATACACTTGTCATCACAGCTCCCTGACACTTGTCGTCAGTATGCTCCTTGAACCCTGTCATGACAAGGCTCCATGCCTTTTTCATCACAATGATCCATGCCCTTTTCATCACAATGCTCCAAGACCCCTGTAATCACAATGCTCCATGCCCTTGTCCTCACAAAGCTCCATGACGCATGTCATCAGAATGCTGCATGGCCGTCTCATGACAATGCTCCATGCCCTTGTCATCACAATGCTCCAAGACCACTGTAATCACAATGATCCATGCCCCTTTTCATTAGAATGCTCCATGAAACTTGTCATCACAAGCCTCCATGGTCTTCTCATCACAATGCTACAGGACCTTGTCATCACCAAGCTCCATGACCCTTGTCATCACAATACTCAATGAATATTATCAGCACAATGCTCCATGACATTCTCATCACAATGCTCCATGACCAATATCATCACAATGCACCATGACAACTGTCATCACAATACTCCATGAATATTATCAGCAAAATGCTCCATGACCTTCTCATCACAATGCTCCATGTCCAATATCCTCACAATGCACCATGACAACAGTCATCACAACACTCCATGACACCTGACAACACAATGATCCGGGACTCTTGTCATCACTATGCTCCGTTCCCTAGTCATCACCATTATCGATGAACCCTGTCATCACAATGCTCCGTGACACCTGTCATCACAATGCTTCATAACGTTTGTCATCACAATGGTCCATGCCCGCGTTATCCTAAGTCTCTGTGACATTTATAACCACAATTCTCAATGAACTTTTCATCACAATGCTCCATGACTCTTGTCATCACAATGCTCAATGACACATGTCATCAGAAAGCTCCATGGCTTTCTCATCTCAAAGCTCCTTGCCCTTGGCATCACAATGCTACATTACCCCTGTCATAACAATGCTCCATGATCCCTGCCATAACGATGTTCCATGGCAATGTCATCACAAGGCTCCACGACCCTTCTCATCACAATGCTCCAAGAACACTGTAATCACAATGTTCCATGCCCCTTTTCATCTCAATGATCCATGAACCCTGTCATCACAATGCACCATGCCCATCATCCTAATGCTTCTTGCTATTGTCATCACAATGAAATAAAAATTCTCCATGACCTCTGTCATAACAATGCTCCAAACCCTTGTGATCACAATATTCCATAACACTTGTCATCACAATGACCCATGACGCTCGTCATCACAGTTATCTATGGTCTTCTCATCACAATGCTCCATGACCTTTGTCATAACAATGCTCAGTACTCTTATCATCAAAATGCTCCCTGACACTTGTTGTCTGTACTCTCCTTGAACCCTGTCATAACAAGGACCCATGACCATTTCATCACAATGTTCCTAGACCCCTGTAATCACAATGGTCCATGAACCTTTTCATCAGTATGCTCCATGAGATTTTTTATCACAAGGCTCCATGGTTTTCTCATCACAATGCTCCAGGACCTTGTCATCACAATGCTTCACGACCTTGTCATGAAAATTCTCAATGGCCCTTGTCATCATAATGCTCCAAGCGCTAGTCATCACAATGTTCCATTATATTTGTCATAACAATCCTCCATTACATTTGGCATCACAATGCTCCATGCTATTGTCATCGCAATGGACCATGACATAGGTCATCACAATGCTCCCTGAAACCTCTCTTCACAATACTCCATGACCTTCTCATCACAATGCTCCATTCCCTATTCATCACAATGCTCCGTGACTCCAGTCATCACAATGCTTCATGACTTTTGTCATCCCAATGCTCCATGCCCTTGTCATTACAATCCTGCATGACTCATGCATCATAGTGTTCCGTACCCTTGTCGTCACAATGCTCCATGCCCACTCTCATCTCAATAATCCATGAAACATTTTAGACCAATGTTCCATGCCCTTCTCATCACAATGCCTCATTACCTCTGTCATAACAATACACCATGACCCCTGCCATCACAATGTTCCACGGCATAGTCATCACAAGGTTCCATGAGACTTGTTATCACAATGCTGAAGACCCTTGTAATCACAATGCTCCATGCCCTTGTCATCACAAAGCTCAATGACGCAAGTCATCAGAATGTTCCATGGCCTTCTCATCACAATGCTCCATGCCCTTGTCATCAGAATGCTCCAAGACCACTGTAATCACAGTGCTCCATGACACTTTTCATCTCAATGCTCCATGAACACTGTCATCACAATGCACCATGCCCATCATCATAATGCTTCAGGCTATTTTCATCACAATGAAATCAGTAATCTCCATGACCTCTGTCATCATAATGCTCCAAACCCTTGTGATCACAATGTTCCATAACACTTATCATCACAACACCCCATGACGCTCATCATAACAATTAACCATGGTCTTATTATCACAATGCTCCATGATCTTTGTCATCACAATGCTCAATACACTTGTCATCACAATGCTCCCTGACACTAGTCGTCAGTATGCTCCTTGAAGCCTGTCATGACAAGGCTCCATACCTGTTTCATAACAATGATCCGTGCCGTTTTCATAACAATGCTCCAAGATCCCTGTAATCACAATGCTCCATGCCCTTGTCATCACAAAACTCCATGACACATGTCATCTGAATGGTCCATGGCCTTCTCATCACAATGCTCCATGCCCTAGTCATCACAGTGCTCCAAGACCCCTGTAATCACCATGCTCCATGCCCCTTTTCATCAGAATACTCCATGAGACTTGTCATCACAAGTCTCCATGGCCTTCTCATCACAATGCTCCAGGACCTTGTCATCACCATGCTCCATTCCCTTGTCATCACAATGCTCCATGACCCGTATCATCACAATAATCCATGAACATATTCAGCCCCATGCTCCACGACATACACATCACAGTGCTCCATGGCCAATATCATCACAATGCTCCATGACCACTGTCATCACAACACTCCATTACTCCTGACAACACAATGATCCGGGACTCTTGTTATCACAATGCTCCATGACCCCTGTCATCACAACACTCCATGAATATTTTCAGCCCAGTGCTCCATGACCCTTGTCATCACAATGATCCATGCCCTTTTCATCCCAATGCTCCATGACCCCTGTATTCACAATGCTCCCTGACGCCTGTTATCACAGTGCTCCATGACACATGTCATCACAATGCTCCATGCCTTTGTCAGCAAAATGCTACATGACACCTGTCATTACAATGCTCTATGCCCTTGTCATCACAATACTCCATTTCCATTGTCATCACCATCCTCCATGAACCTTGGGATCACATTGCCTCATGCCCTTTTCATCACAATGCTCCATGCTCCTTGAAATCAAAATGATCCATGACCTCTGTCATCACAATGCTCCAATCCCGTGTGATCACAATGTTCCATAACACTTGTCATCACAACGCTCCATGATGCCTGTCATCACAATATTCCATGCCTTTTTCATCACAATGCTCCATGACCTTTGTCTTCAAAATGCTCAATACACACGTCATCACAATGCTCCCTGACATTTGTCATCAGAATGCTCCTTGAACCCTGTCACAAAAAGGCTCAATGCCTTTTTATCACAATACCCCATGCCGTTTTCATCACAATGCTCCATGCCATTGTCATCAAAATACTCCACAAGCTTGTCATCAGAATGCTCCATGACCCTTGTCATCACAATTCTCCATGCACTTGTCAGCACAATGCTCCCTGACCCTTTTCATCACAATGCTCCAAGCCATTGTCATCACAACTCTCCATTACCTTTTTCATCAGAATCCTCCATGACACTTGGCATCAAAATGCTCCATGCCATTGTCATCACAATAGGCCATTGCATATGTCATCACAATGCTCCCTGACAACTGTCTTCACAATACTGCATGACCTGGTCATCACAATTCTCCATGCCCTTGTCATCACAATGCGCCATTCCAACTGTCATCGCAATAATCCATGAAACTTATTAGACCAATATTCCATGCCCTTGTCATCACAATTCTCCATTCCCTTATTATCAAAATGCTCCATGTCCCCTGTCATCACAAAGCTCCATGCGCTTGTCAGCACAATGCTCCATGACACATGTCATCACAATGCTCCATGACCCCTGTCATCACAATGCTCCGTGACTCCAGTCATCAAAATGCTTCATAACCTTTGTCATCACAGTGGTCCATGTCCGCGTCATCACAAGGCTCTTTGACCTTTGTAACCATAATGAACCATGAATATTTCTTCATAATTCTCTGTGACCCTTGTCATCACAATGCTCCAAGACCCCTGTAATCACAATGCTCCATGCCCCTTTTCATCAGTATGCTCCATGAGACTTGTCATCACAAGGCTCCATAGTTTTGTCATCACAATGCTCCAGGACTTTGTCATCACAATGCTTCACGACCTTGTCATGAAAATTCTCAATGACCCTTGTCATCATAATGCTCCAAGCGCTAATCATCACAATGCTCCATTATATTTGTCATCACAATCCTCCATTACATTCGGTATCACAATGCTCCATGCCATTGTCATCGCAATGGACCATGACATATGTCATCACAATGCTCCCTGACACCTGTCTTCACAATACTCCATGACCTTCTCATCACAATGCTCCATGCCCTTGTCATCACAATGCACCATGACCTCTGTTATCACAATAATCTATGAAATTTGTTAGACGAATGCTTCATTCTCCTGTGAAAACAGTGCTCCATGCCCTTGTCATTACAATGCTCCATGACCCCTGTCATCACAGTGCTCCGTGACTGCAGTCATCACAATGCTTCATAACGTTTGTCATCAAAACGGTACATGCCCACGTCATCACAAGGCTCTGTGACCTTTGTAACCACAATGCTCCATGAACTTTTCATCACTATTCTCTGTGACCCTTGTCATCACAATGCTCCATGTCTTTGTCAGAACAATGCTCCATGACCATTGTCATCACAATGTGCCACGCACATTTCATCACAACGGTCCACAAAATTATCATAGCAATGCTCCATAAACTTTGTAATCACAATGGTCCATGCACTTCTCATCAAAATGCTCTGTCACCAGAGATATCACAATGTTCCATCACTAGTCACCAAAATACTCCCTCAACCCTGGAATCATAATATTCCATGACCCTGTCATCACAGTGCTACATCCCCTTATCATCACAATTTTCCTTGAACCCTGACATAACAATGTTCCATAACACCTGTCATCAAAATGCTCCATGACCCTTGTCAACACAATTCTCCATGCACTTGCCAGCACAATGCTCCCTGACCCTTGTAATCACAATGTTCCAAGCCATTGTCATCACAATGCTCCATTACCTTTGTCATCAGAATTCTCCATGACGCTTGTCATCACAGTGCTCCATGACACCTGTCATCACAATGCTCCATGCCTTTGTCAGCAAAATGCTACATGACCTTGTCATTACAGTGCTCCATGACTTGTCCTCACAAAGCTCCATGACCCATGACCGATGTATCACAGTGTTCCATGTCCTTGTCATCACAATGCACCATGCCACTCTCATTACAATAATCCATGAAATATTTCAGACCAATGCTCCATGCCCTTCTCATCAAAATGCTCCATTACACCTGTCATAACAATGCTCCATGACCCCTGCCATCACAATGTTCCACGGCCCTGTCATCACAAGGCCTCATGACACTTGTCATCACAATGCCCCATGACGCTCGTCATCACAATTATCCATGGTCTTCTCATCACAATATTCCATGATCTTTGTCATCACAATGCTCAATACACTTTTCATCACAATGATCCCTGACACTTGTCGTCAGTATGCTCCTGAACCCTGTCATGACAAGGCTGCATGCCTTTTTCATCACAATGTTCCATGCCCGTTTCATAACAATGCTCCAAGACCCCTGTGATCACAATGCTCCATGCCCTTGTCCTCACAAAGCTCCATGACGCATGTCATCAGAATGATCCATGGCCTTCTCTTCACCATGATCCATGCCCTTCTCATCACAATACTCCAAGACCCCTGTAATCACAATGATCCATGCCCATTTTCAACAGAATGCTCCATGAGACTTCTCATCAAAAGTCTCCATGGTCTTCTCATCACAATGATCCAGGAATTTGTCATCAACATGCTCCATTCCCTTGTCATCGCAATGCTCCATGACCAATATCATCACAATTCTCCATGACCAATGTCATCACAACACTCCATGACACCTGACAACACAATGATCCGGGACTCTTGTCATCACAATGCTCAATTCCCTAGTCATCACAATGCTCCAGGACAATTGTCATCAGAGTGATCCATGCCCTTGACATCCCAATGCTCCATAAAACCTGTATTCACAATGCTCCATGACGCTTGTCATCACAGTGCTCCATGACACCTGTCATCAAAATGCTCCATGACCCATTTCATCCGAAACCTCCAAGACCCCTGACATCACAATATTCTATAAACCCTGCCATCAAAATATTCCATTACACTTTTCATCAAATTGCTGCATGGCACGGTCATCAAAATGCTCCCTGCCCTTCTCATCACAATGCACCATGCCCTTGTCATCAAAATGCTCCATGACTTCTCATCACAAAGCTCCATGACGCATATCATCAGAATGTTCCATGGCCTTCTCATCACAATGCTCCATACCCTAGTCATCACAATGCTCCAAGACCCCTGTAAACACAATGCTCCTTGCCCCTTTTCATCTCAATGCTCCATGAACCCTGTCATCACAATGCACCATGCCCATCATCATAATGCTTCAGGCTATTGTCATTCACAATGAAATCAATATTCTCCATGACATCTGTCATCATAATGCTCCAAACCCTTGTGATCACAATGTTCCGTAACACTTATCATCACAACACCCCATGACGCTCCTCATCACAATTATCCATGGTCTTCTCATCACAATGCTCCATTAACTTCGTCATCACAATGCTCAATACAGTTGTCCTCACAATGCTCCCTGACACTTGTCGTCAGTATACTGCTTGAACCCAGTCATGACAAGGCTCCATGCCTTTTTCATCACAATAACCCACGCCCTTTTCATCACAGTGCTCCAAGATCCCTGTAATCACAATGCACCATGCCCTTGTCATCAAAAAGCTCCATGACACATGTCATCAGAATGCTCCATGGCCCTTGTCATCACAATTCTCCATGCAATTGTCAGCACAATGCTTCCTGTCCCATGTCATCACAATGCTCCAAGCCATTGTCATCACAGTGTTCCATAACCTTTGTCATCAGAATCCTCCATGACACTTGGCATCACAATGCTCCATGCCATTGTCATCACAATGGGCCATTACATATGTCATCACAATGCTCCCTGACACATGTCTTCACAATACTGCATGACCTGGTCATCACAATGATCCATGCCCTTGTCGTCACAATGCGCCATTCCAACTGTCATTGCAACAATCCATGAAATTTATTAGACCAATGTTCCATGCCCTTGTCATCACAATGCTCCATTGCCTAGTCATCACAATGCTCCATGACCCCTGTCATCACAATGCTCCATGACTCCAGTTATCACAATGCTTCATGAACTTTGTCATCACAATGGTCCATGCCCTCATCATCAACAGTCTCTGTGACCTTTTTAACCACAATGCTACATGAACTTTTCATCAAAATGCTCTTTGACCTTTGTCATCACAATACTCTATGCACTTCTCATCAAAATGCTCTCTCACCACTGATATCACAATGGTACATCACTATTTGTCACAATACTCCCTCACCTCTGTCATCAAAATATGCCATGACTCCTGTCATCACATTGCTACATGCACTTATCATCACAATGTTCGATGACCCCTGGCATCACAATGTTCCATAACATCTGTCATCAAAATGTTCCATGACCCTTTTCATCAAATTGCTCCATGATCCTGTCATCACAGTGCTCCGTACCCTTCTCATAACAATGCACAATGCCCTTGTCATCAAAATGCTCCATAACCTTTGTCATCACAAAGATCCATGACCCTTGGCATCACAATGCTCCATGTCATTGTCATCACAATGCACCATGAAGGTTCTCATCACATTGCTCCATGTCCTTGTCATCACAAACCTCCATGACACATGTCATCAGAATGCTCCATGGCTTTCTCATCACAATGCTCCATGCCCTTGCCATCACAATGTTCCATTACACCTGTCATAACAATGCTCCATGAACCCTGTAATCACGATGTTCCATGGCTTGTCATCACAAGGCTACATGACCCTTATCATCACAATGCTCCAAGAACCCTGTAATCACAATGCTCCATGCTCGTTTTCATCTCAATGATCCATGAACCCTGTCATCACAATGCACCATGCCCATCATCATAATGCTTCATGCTATTGTCATCACAATGAAATCAAAAGGCTCCATGACATCTGACATAACAATGCTCCAAACCCTTGTGATCACAATATTCCATAACACTTGTCATCACAATGCCCCATGAAGCTCATCATCACAATTATCCATGGTCTTCTCATCACAATGCTCCATGACCTTTGTCATCACAATGATCAATACACTTGTCATCAATATGCTCCCTGACCCTTGTTTTCTGTATGCTCCTTGAACCCTGTCATGACAAGGCTCCATGCCTTTTTTATCACAATGATCCATGCACTTTTCATCACAATGCTTCAAGACCCCTGTAATCACAAAGCTCCATGCCCTTGTCATCACAAAGCTCAATGTCGTATGTCTTCAGAATGCTCCTTGTCCTTCTCCTCACAATGCTCCATGCCCTTGTCATCACAATGCTCCATGACACCTGTAATCACAATGCTCCGTGATTCCAGTCCTCACAATGATTCATAACGTTTGTCATCACAGTTGTCCTTGCCAGTGTCATCACAAGGCTCTGTGACCTTTGTAATCACAATGCTCCATGAACTTTTCATCACAATTCTCTGCGACCCTTGTCATCACAATGCTCCATGTCTTTGTCAGATCAATGCTCCATGACCATTGTCATCACAATGTGCCACGCGCATTTCATCACAACGGTCCACAAACTTATCATTGCAATGCTCCATAAACTTTGTAAACACAATGGTCCATGCACTTCTCATCAAAATGCTCTCTCACCAGAGATATCACAATGTTCCATCACTAGTCATCACAATACTCCCTCAACCATGGAATCACAATGTTCCATGACCCTGTCATCACAATGCTACATCGCCTTATCATCACAATGTTCCATGACCTCTGACATCACAATGTTCCATAAGCCCTGTCATCAAAATGCTCCATGACCTTTGTCATCACAATTCTCCATGCACTTGTCAGCACAATGCTCCCTGACCCTTGTCATCACAATGTCCCAAGCCATTGTCATCACTGTGCTCCATTACCTTTGTCATCTGAATCCTCCATGTCACTTGGCATCACAATGCTCCATGCCATTGTCATCACAATGGGCCATTACATATGTCATCAAATTGCTCCCTGACACCTGTCTTCACAGTACTGCATGACCTGGTCATCACAATGCTCCATGCCCTTGTCATCACAATGCGCCATTCCAACTGTCATCGCAATAACCCATGAAGCTTACTAGACCAATGTTCCATGCCCTTGTCATCACAATGCTCCATGTCCTTGTTATCACAATGTTCCATGACCGCTGTCCTCACAATGCTCCATGACTCCAGTTATCACAATGCTTCATGACCTTTGTCATCACAGTGGTCCATGCCCTCGTCATCAACAGTCTCTGTGACCTTTTTAACCACAATGCTAGATGAAATTTTCATCAAAATGCTCTTTGACCCTTGTCATCACAATGATCCATGCACTTCTCATCAAAATGCTCTCTGACCTCTGATATCACAATATTACATTACTATTCGTCACAATATTCCCTCACCTCTGTCATCAAAATGTGCCATGACTCCTGTCATCACAATGCTACATGCACTTATCATCACAATGTTCGATGACCCCTGGCATCACAATGTTCCATAACCCCTCTCATCAAAATGTTCCATGACACTTTTCATCAAATTGCTCCATGACCCAGTCATCACAATGCTCCCTACACTTCTCATCACAATGCACAACGCCCTTGTCATCAAAATGCTCCATGACCTTTGTCATCACAAAGATCCATGACCCTTGGCATCACAGTGCTCCATGTCAGTGTCATCACAGTACTCCATGAAGGTTCTCATCACATTGCTCCATGTCCTTGTCATCACAAACCTCCATGACACATGTCATCAGAATGCTCCATGGCCTTCTCATCACAATGCTCCATGCCCTTGCCATCACAATGCTCCATTACCCCTGTCATAACAATGCTCCATGAACCCTGTTATCACGTTGTTCCATGGCCTTGTCATCACAAGGCTCCATGACTCTTCTCATCACAATGCTCCAAGACCCCTGTAATCACAATGCTCCATGCCCGTTTTCATCTCAATGATCCATGAACCCTGTCATCACAATGCACCATGCCCATCATCATAATGCTTCATGCTATTGTCATCACAATGAAATCAAAATGCTCCATGACCTCTGTCATAAAAATGCTCCAAACCCTTGTGATCACAATATTCCATAACACTTGTCATCACAATGCCCCATGAAGCTCGTCATCACAATTATCCATGGCCTTCTCATCACAATGCTCCATGACCTTTGTCATCACAATGATCAATACACTTGTCATCACAATGCTCCCTGCCTCTTGTTGTCTGTATGCTCCTTGAACCCTGTCATTACAAGGCTCCATGCCTTTTTCATCACAATGATCCATGCACTTTTCATCACAATGCTCCAAGACCCCTGCAATCACAAAGCGCCATGCCCTTGTCATCAAAACGCTCAAAGATGTATGTCTTCAGAATGCTCCTTGGCCTTCTCCTCACAATGCTCCATGCCCTTGTCATCACAATGCTCCATGACCCCTGACATCACAAAGCTCCGTGATTCCAGTCATCACAATGCTTCATAACGTTTGTCATCACAATGGTCCATGCCAGCGTCATCACAAGGCTCTGTGACCTTTGTAACCACAATGCTCCATGAACTTTTCATCACAATTCTCTATGACCCTTGTCATCACAATGCTCCATGTGTTTGTCAGAACAATGCTCCATGACCATTGTCATCACAATGTGCCAGGCGCATTTCATCACAACGGTCCACAACCTTATCATTGCAATGCTCCATAAATTTGTAATCACAATGGTCCATGCACTTCTCATCAAAATGCTCTCTCACCAGAGATATCACAATGTTCCATCACTAGTCATCACAATACTCCCTCACCCCTGTAATCACAATGTTCCATGACCCTGTCATCACAATGCTACATCCCCTTATCATCACAATGTTCCATGACCCCTGACATCACAATGTTCCTTAAGCCCTGTCATCAAAATGCTCCATGACCCTTGTCATCACAATTCTCCATGCACTTGTCAGCACAATGCTCCCTGACCTTGTCATCACAATGTTCCAAGCCATTGTCATCACAGTTCTCCATAATCTTGTCATCACAATGCTCCATAAAACTTTTCATCACAATGCTCCATGCACTTCTCATCAAAATGCTCTCTCACCACTGATATCACAATGTTACATCACTATTCGTCACAATACTCCCTCACCTCTGTCATCACAATGTTCCATGACTCCTGTCATCACAATGCTACATGCACTTATCATCACAATGTTCGATGACCCCTGACATCACAATGTTCCATAACCACTGTCATCAAAATATTCCTTGACACTTTTCATCAAATTGCTCCATGACCCTGTCATCACAATGCTCCCTGCACTTCTCATCACAATGCACAACGCCCTTGTCATCAAAATGCTCCATGACCTTTGTCATCACAAAGATCCATGACCCTTGGCATCACATTGCTCCATGCGCTTGTCATCACTAAGCTCCATGACACATGTCATCAGAATGCTCCATGGCCTTCTCATCACAATGCTCCATGCCCTTGCCATTAAAATGCTCCATTACCCCTGTCATAACAATGCTCCATGACACCTGCCATCACGATGTTCCATGGCCTTGTCATCACAAGTCTCCATGACCCTTCTCATCACATTGATCAAAGACCCCTGTAATCACAATGCTCCATGCCCATTTTCATCTCAATGATCCATGATCCCTGTAATCATAATGCTCCATGCCCCTTTTCATCTCAATGATCCATGAACCCTGTCATCACAATGCACCATGCCCATCATCATAATGCTTCATGCTATTGTCATCAAAATGAAATCAAAATGCTCCATGACCTCTGTCATAACAATGCTCCAAACCCTTGTGATCACAATATTCCATAACACTTGTCATCACAATGCCCCATGACGCTCGTCATCACAATTATCCATGGTCTTCTCATCACAATGCTCCATGACCTTTGTCGTCACAATGATCAATACACTTGTCATCACAATGCTCCCTGCCACTTGTTGTCTGTATGCTCCTTGAACCCTGTCATTACAAGGCTCCATGCCTTTTTCATCACAATGATCCATGCACTTTTCATCACAATGCTCCAAGACCCCTGTAATCAAAATGCTCCATGCGCTTGTCATCACAGAGCTCAATGACGCATGTCCTCAGAATGCTCCTTGGCCTTCTCTTCACAATGATCCATGCCATTTTCATCACAATGTTCCAAGACCCCTGTAATCACAATGGTCCATGCCCCTTTTTATCAGTATGCTATATGAGACTTGTCATCACAAGGCTCCATGGATTTCTCATCACAGTGCTCCAGGAACTTGGCATCACAATGCTTCACGACATTGCCATGAAAATTCTCAATGGCCCTTGTCATCATAGTGCTCCAAGCCCTAGTCATCACAATGCTCCATTATATTTGTCATCACAATCCTCCATTACAATTGGCATCACAATGCTCCATGCCATTGTCATCGCAATGGACCATGACATATGTCATCACAGTGCTTCCTGACACCTGTCTTCACAATACTTCATGACTTTCTCATCACCATGATCAATGCCCTTGTCATCACAATGCACCATGTCCACTGTCATCACAATAATCTATGAAACTTGTCACACCAATGCTCCATGCCCCTGTCATCACACTGCTCCATGCCCTTGTCATCACAATGCACCATGACCCCTATCATCACAATGTTCCATGACACCAGTCATCACAATTCTTCATAAAGTTTGTCATCAAAACGGTCCTTGCCCGTGTCATCACAAGGCTCTGTGACCTTTGTAACCACAATGCTCCATAAACTTTTCATCACAATGCTCCGTGACACTTCTCATCACAATGCTCCATGTCTTCGTCAGAACAATGCTCCATGACCATTGTCATCACAATGTGCCACGTGCTATTCATCACATCGGTCCACAACATTGTCATCGCTATGCTCCATAAACCTTGTAATCACAATGCTCCATGCACTTCTCATCCAAATTCTCTCTCACCAGATATATCACAATGTTCCATCACTAGTCATCACAATACTCCCTCACCCCGGTAATCATAATATTCCATGACCCCTGTCATCACAATGCTACATACCCTTATCATCACAATGTTCCATGACCCCTGGCATCACAATGTTCCATAACCCCTGTCATCAAAGTGCACCATGACCCTTTTCATCCCAAAGCTCCATGACCCCTGACATCACAATGTTCTATAACCCCTGCCCTCAAAACGTTCCATTACACTTTTAATTAAATTGCTGCATGAACCTGTAATCAAAATGGTCCCTGCCCTTCTCATCACAATGCACCACACCATTGTCATCGAAATGTTCCCTGTTATTTGTCATAACAAATCTCCATGACCCTTGGCATCACAATGCTCCATTTCATTGTCATCACAATGCTCCATGAACACTCTCATCACATTGCTCCATGCCCTTGTCATCACTAAGCTCCATGGCACTTGTCATCACTATGCTCGATGCCCTTCTTATCACAATGCTCCATGCCCTTGACATTACAATCCTCCATGAACCATGTATCACAGTGTTCCGTGCCATTGTCATCCCAGTGCTCCATGCCCACTCTCATCACAATAATCCATGAAACATTTTAGACCAAAACTCAATGCCATTCGCATCACAATGCTCCATTACCTCTGTCATAACAATGCTCAATGACCCCTGCCATCACAGTGTTCAATGGCATGTCATCACAAGGCTCCATGACCCTTGTCATCACAGTGCTCCATGACGCAAGTCATCAGAATGTTCCATGGCCTTCTCATCACAATGCTCCATGCCCTTGTCATCACAATGCTCCAAGAACCCGGTAAGCACAATGCTCCATTCCCCTTTTCATCTCAATGCTCCAGGAACCCTGTCATCACAATGCACCATGCCCATCATCATAATGTTTCAGGCTATTGTCATCACAATGAAATCAAAATTCTCCATGACCTCTGTCATCATAATGCTCCAAACCCTTGTGATCACAGTGTTCCATAAGATTATCATCACAACACCCCATGACGCTCATGATCACAATTATCCATGGTCTTTTCATCACAATGCTCCATGACCATTGTCATCACAAAGCTCAATACACTTGTCATCACAATGCTCCCTTACACTTGTCGTCAGTACGCTTCTTGAATCCTGTCATGACAAGGCTCCATGCCTTTTTCATCACAATGATACATGCCCTTTTCATTACAATGCACCAAGACACCTGTAATCACAATGCTCCAGAACCTTCTCATCACAATGCTCCATGGCCAGTATCATCACAATGCTCCATGACCACAGTCACCACAACACACCATGACACCTGACAACACAATGATCTGGAACTCTTGTGATCACAATGCTCCATTCCCTAGTCATCACAATGCTCCATTACCTTTGTCATCAGAATCCTCCATGACACTTGTCATCACAATGCTCCATGCCCTTGTCATCACAATGCGCCATTCCAACTGTCATCACAATAATTCATGAAACTTATTAGACCAATGTTCCATGCCTTGTCATCACAATGCTCCAGGCCCTTGTTATCACAATGGGCCATTACATATGTCATCAAATTGCTCCCTGACACCTGTCTTCACAGTACTGCATGACCTGTTCATCACAATTCTCCATGCCCTTGTCATCACAGTGCGCCATTCCAACTGTCGTCACAATAATCCATGAAACTTACTAGACCAATGTTCCATGCCCTAGTCATCACAATGCTCCATGTCCTTGTTATCACAATGCTCCATGACCCCTGTCATCACAATGCTCCGTGACTCCAGTCATCACAATGCTTCATGACCTTTTTCATCACAATGCTCCATGCCCTCGTCATGAACAGTCTCTGTGACATTTTTAACCACAATGCTCCATGAACTTTTCATCACAATGCTCTTTGACCCTTGTCATCACAATGCTCAATGTGCTTGTCAGCACAGTGCTCCATGACACATGTCATCACAATGAACCATGTGCTTGTCATCACAGTGCTCCACAATCTTGTCATCACAATGCTCCATAAAATTTGTCATCACAATGCTCCATGCTCTTCTCATCAAAATGCTCTCTCACCACTGATATCACAATGCTACATCACTATTTGTCACAATACCCCCTCAGCCCTGTCATCACAGTGATCCATGACTCCTGTCATAACAATGCTACATGCACTTATCATAACAATGTTCGATGACCCATGACATCTCAATGTTCCATAACCCCTGTCATCAAAATGTTCCATGACTCTTTTCATCAAATTGGTCCATGACCCTGTCATCACAATGCTCCCTGCCATTCTCATTCCAATGCACAAGGCCCTTGCCATCAAATTGCTCCATAACCTTTGTCATCACAAAGATCCATGACCCTTGGCATCACAATGCTCCATGTCATTGTCATCACCATGCTCCATAAACGCTCTCATCACATTGCTCCATGCCCTTGTCTTCACATAGCTCCATGACACATGTCATCAGAATGCTTCATTGCCTTCTCATCACAATGCTCCATGCCCTTGCCATCACAATGTTCCATTACCCCTGTCATAACAATGCTCCATGACACCTGCCATCACGATGTTCCATGGCCTTGTCATCACAAGGCTCCATGACCTTCTCATCACAATGCTCCAAGAACACTGTAATCACAATTCTCTATGCCACTTTTCATCTCAATGATCCATGAACCCTGTCATCACAATGCACCATGCCCATCATCATAATGCTTCATGCTATTGCCATCACAATGAAATCAAAATGCTCCATGACCTCAGTCACAACAATGCTCCAAACCCTTGTGATCACAATATTCCATAACACTTGTCATATCAATGCCCCATGACGCTCGTCATCACAATTATCCATGGTCTTCTCATCACAATGCTCCATGACCTTCGTCATCACAATGCTCAATACACTTTTCATCAAAATGCTCCCTGACACTTGTTGTCTGTATGCTCCTTGAAACCTGTCATGACAAGTCTCCATGCTTTTTTCATCACAATGATCCATGCCATTTTCATCACAACGATCCAAGACCCATGTAATCACAATGCTCCATGACCTTGTCATCACAAAGCTCAATGACGCATGGCATCAGAATGCTCCTTGGTCTTCTCCTCACAGTGCTCCATGCCCTTGTCATCACAATGTTCCAAGACCCCTGTAATCACAATGCTCCATGCCCCTTTTCATCAGAATGCTCCATGAGAGTTGTCATTACAAGTGTCCATGGTCTTCTCATCACAATGCTACAGGACATTGTCATCACCATGCTCCATTCCCTTGTCATCACAATGCTCCATGACACCTGTCATCACAGTAATCCATGACCATTTTCAGCCCAATGCTCCACGACCTACTCATTCCAATGCTCCATGGCCAATATCATCACAATGCTCCATGACCACTGTCATCACAACACTCCATGACACCTGAAACACAATGATCCAGGACTCTTGTCATCACATTGCTCCATTCCCTAGTCATCACAGTGCACCATGACACTTGTCATCACAAAGCTCCAAGACCCCTTACATCACAATGTTCTATAACCCCTGCCATCAAAATGTTCCATTACACTTTTTATCAAATTGCTGCATTACCCGGTCATCAAAATGCTCCCTGCACTTCTCATCACAATGCACCATGTCCCTTGGCATCACAATGCTCCATGTCATTTTCATCACAATGCTCCATGAACCCTCTCATCACATTGCTCCATGCCCTTGTCATCACAAAGCTCCATGACACATGTCATCACAATGCTCGATGCGTTCTCATCACAATGCTCTATGCCCCTGTCATTAAAATCCTCCATGACCCATGTATCACAGTCTTCCGTGCCCTTGTCATCACAGTGCTCCATGCCCATTCTCATCACAATAATCCATGAAATATTTCAGACCAATGCTCAATGCCCTTCTCATCAAAATGCTCTATTACTTCTGTCATAACAATTATCCATGACCACTGCCATTACAATGTTCCACGGCCTAGTCATCACAAGGCTCCATGACCCTTGTCATCACAATGCTCCAAGAAACCTGTAATCACAATGCTCCATGCACTTGTCATCACAATCCTCCAAGATCCCTGTAATCACAATGCTCCATGCCCCTTTTCCTCTCAATGCTCCATGAACACTGTCATCACAATGCATCAGGCCCATCATGATAATGCTTCAGGCTATTGTCATCACAATGAAATCTATATGCTCCATGACCTCTGTCATCACAATGCTCCAATCCCTTGTGATCACAATGTTCCATGACACTTATCATCACAAAACCCAATGACGCTCATCATCACAATTATCCATGGTCTCCTCATCACAATGCTCCATGACCTTTGTTATCACAATGGTCAATACACTTGTCATCACAATGCTCCCTGACACTTGTCATCAGTATGCTCCATTAACCCTGTCATGACACGTCTCCATGCCTTTTTCATCACAATGATCCATGCCCTTTTAATCACAATGCTCCAAGACCCCTGTAATCACAATGCTCCATGCCCTTGTCATCACAAAGCTCAATGACGCATGTCATCAGAATGCTCCATGGCCTTCTCCTCACAATGCTCCATACCCTTGTCATCACAATGCTCCAAGACCCCTGTAATCACAATGCTCCATGTCCCTTTTCATCAGAATGCTCCATGAGACTTGTCATCACAAGTCTCCATTGTCTTCTCATCAAAGTGCTCCAGGAACTTGTCATCAAAATGCTCCATGATCCCTGTCATCACAATACTCCATGAATATTTTCAGCCCAATGCTCCATGACACTGGTCATCACAAAGATCCATGCCCTTGTCATCCCAATGCTCCATGACCCATGTATTCACAATGTTCCATGACGCTTGTCATCACATTGCTCCATGACACCTGTCATCACAATGCTCCATGCCTTTGTCGGTAAAATGCTACCTGACCTTGTCATTGCAATTCTCTATTCGCTTTTCATCACAATACTCCATTACCATTGTCATCACAGTCCTCCATGAACCTTGGGATCACATTGCTTCATGCCATTGTCATCACAATGATCCATGCTCCTTGAAATCAAAATGATCCATGACCTCTGTCATCACAATGCTCCAAACCCTTGTGATCACAATGTTTCATAACACTTGTCATCACAACGCTCCATGATGCCTGTCATCACAATACTCCATGCCCTACTCATCACAATGCTCCATGACCTTTGTCATCACAATTCTCAATACACTTGTCATCACAATGCCACATGCCTTTTTCATCACAATGTTCCATGCCATTGTCATCAAAATACTCCACAAGCTTGTCATCAGAATACTTCATGACCGTTTTCATCACAATTCTCCCTGCACCTGTCAGCAAAATTCTCCCTGGCCCTTGTCATCACAATGCTCCAAGCCATTGTCATCACAATGCTCCATTACCTTTGTCATCAGAATCCTCCATGACACTTGGCATCACAATGCTCCATGCCATTGTCATCACTATGGGCCATTACATATGTCATCACAATGCTCCCTGACACCTGTCTTCACAATACTGCATGACCTGGTCATCACAATGCGCCATTACAACAGTCATCACAATAATCCATGAAACTTATTAGACCAATGCTCCATTCCCTTGTCATCACAATGCTCCATGTCCTTGTTATCACAATGCTCCATGACGCCTGTCATCACAATGCTCCATGACTCCATTCATCATAATGATTCATGACCTTTTTCATCACAATGGTCCATGCCCTCGTCATCAACAGTCTCTGTGACATATTTAACCACAATGGTCAAATAACTTTTCATCACAATGCTCTTTGACCCTTGTCATCACAATGTTCTATGCCTTTCTCAGCACAATGCTCCATGACCCTTGTCATCACAATGCTCCATGCGCTTGTCAGATCAATGCTTTATGACCCATGTCATCACATTGCACCCTGCGCTTCTCATCACAGTGCTCCACAATCTTGTCACCACGATGCTCCATAAAATTTGTCATCACAATTCTCCATGCACTTCTCATTAAAATGCTTTCTCACCAATGATATCACAATGTTACAGCACTATTCATCACAATACTCCCTCACCCCTGTCATCACAATGTTCCATGACTTTTGTCTTTGCAATGATACATGCACATATCATCACAAAGTTCGGTGACCCCTGACATCACAATGTTCCATAACCCCTGTCATCATAATGCTCCATAACACTTTTCCTCAAAATGCTCAATGACCCCTGACATCACAGTGTTCCATAACCCCTGTCATCATAATTCTCCATGATCCTTTTCATCAAAATGCTCCATGAACCCTGACATCACAATGTTCCATAACCGCTGTCATTAAAATATTCCATGACACTTTTCATCAAATTGCTCTATGACCCTGTCATCACAATGCTCCCTGCCCTTCTCCTCACAATGTACCACGCCGTTGTCATCAAAATGCTCCATAACTTTTGTCATCACAAACCTCCATGACAATTGGCATCTCAATGCTCCATGCCGTTGTCAACAAAATGCTCCATGAACCCTCTAATCACAATGCTACATGCCCCTTTGCATCTCAATGCTCCATGAACCCTGTCATCAAAATGCACCATGACCATCATCATAATGCTTCAGGCTATTGTCATCACAATGAAATCAGAATATTCGATGATCTATCTCATCACAATGCTCCAAATCCTTGTGATCACAATGTTCCATAACACTTATCATCACAACGCCCCATGAAGCTCATCATCACAGTTATCCATGGTCTTCTCATCACATTGCTCCATGACATTTGTCATCACAATGCTCCCTGACACTTCTCATCAGTATGCTCCTGGAACCCTGTCATGACAAGGCTCCATACCATTTTCATAACAATGATCCATGCCAATTTCATCACAATGCTCCAAGACACCAGTAATCACAATGCTCCATGCCCTTGTCATCACAATGCTCCAAGACCCCTGTAATCACAATACTCCATGCCCCTTTTCATCAGAATGCTCCATGAGACTTCTTATTACGAGGCTCCATGGTCTCCTCATCACAGTGCTCCAGGAACCTTTCATCACAGTGTTCCATTCCCTTGTCATCACAATGCTCCATGACCCCTGTCCTCACAATACTTGCTGAACATTTTCACGCCAATTCTCCAGGAACTTCCCATCACAATGCTTCATGATACCTATCATCACAATGCTCCATGACCACTGTCATCACAACGCTCCATGACCACTGACAACACAGTGATCCGGGACTCTAGTCATCACAATGCTCCATTCCCTAGTCATCACAATGCTCCATGACACTTGTCATCACAATGATCCATGACCTTGCCATCCCAATGCTCCATAATCCCTGTAATCACAATGATCCGTGATGCTTCTCATCAAAGTGCTCTATGACCCTTATCATCACAATGCTCCATGCCTGTGTCAGCAAAATGCTACATGACCTTGCCATCAAAATGCTCCATTTGCTTGTCATCACAATACTCCCTTAGCATTGTCATCACAATCATCCATGAACCTTGGGATCACATTGCTTCATGCCCTTGTCATCACAATGCTCCATGCTCCTTGAAAACAAAATGATCCATGACTTCTATCATCACAATGCTCCAAACCCTTGTGATCACAATGTTCCATAACACTTGTCATCACAACGCTCCATGATGCCTGTCATCAAAATACTCTATGTCATTTTCGTCAAAATGCTCCATGATCTTTTTCATCACAATTCTCAATACACATGTCATCACAATGTTCCCTGACACTTGTCATCAGAATGCTCCTTGAAACCTGTCATGAAATGGCTTCAAGCCTTTTTCATCACAATGCTCCATGCCCTTTTCATCACAATGCTCCAAGCCATTGTCGTCAAAATACCCAACAAGCTTGTCATCAGAATGCTCCATGACACTTGTCATCGCATTTCTCCATGGCCACTGTCATCACAATGCTCCATACCCCTAGGCATTACTGTGCTCCATGACGCACGTCATCACAATTATCCATGGCCTTCTCATCACAATGCTCGACGCCATTGTCATCAAAATGCTCCATGACCCATGTAATCACAATGCTCCATGCCCTTGTCATCACAAAGCTCCATTTCTTTGTCAGAACAATGCTCAATGAACATAGTCATCACAATGTGCCACGCGCATTTCATCACAATGGTCCACAACCTTGTCATTGCTATGCTTCATAAACCTTGTAATCACAATGGTCCATGCACTTCTCATCAAAATGCTCTCTCACCAGAGATATCACAATGTTCCATCTCTAGTCATCACAATACTCCCTCATCACACTAATCACAATGTTCCAGGACCCTGTCATCACAATGCTACATCCACTTATCATCACAATGTGCCATGACCCCTGTCATCAAAATGCTCCATGACCCTTTTCATCCTAAAGCTCCAAGACCCCTGACATCACAATGTTCTATAACCCATGCCATCAATATATTCCTTTACACTTTTTATCAAATTGCTGCATGACCTGGTCATCAAAATGCTCCCTTCCCTTCTCATCACAATGCACCATGCCCTTGTCATCAAAATGCTTCATGACTTGTCATCACAAAGCTCCATGACCCTTGGCATCCCAATGCTCCATGTCATTGTCATCACAATGCTCCATGAAACCTCTCATCACATTGCTCCATGCCCTTCTCATCACAAAGATCCATGACACTTGTCATCACAATGCTCAATGCCCTTCTCATCACAATGCTCCATGCCCTTGTCATTACAATCCTGCATGACCCATGTATCACAGTGTTCCGTGCCCTTGTCATCACAATGCTCCATGCACACTCTCATCACAATAATCCATGAAACATTTCAGACCAAAGTTCCATGCCCTTCTCATCAAAATGCTCCATTACACCTGTCATAAAAATGCACCATGACCCTTTCCATCAAAATGTTCCACGGCCTTGTCATCACAAGGTTCCATGACACTTGTCATCACAATGCTCCAGACCACTGAAAGCACAATGCTCCATGCCCTTGACATCACAAAGCTCCATGACGCATGTCATCAGAAAGTTCCATGGCCTTCTCATCACAGTGCTCCATGCCGTTGTCATCACAATGCTCCAAGACCCTTGTAATCACAATGCTCCATGCCCCTTGTCATCTCAATGCTCCATGAACCCTGTCATCACAATGTACCATTCCCATCATCATAATGCTACAGGCTATTGTCATCACAATGAAATCAATATTCTCCATGACCTCTGTCATCATAATGTTCCAAACCCTTGTGATCACAAGGTTCCATAACACTTATAATCACAACACCACATGACGCTCATCATCACAATTATCCATGGTCTTCTCATCACAATGCTCCATGATCTTTGTCATCACAATGCTCAATACACTTGTCATCACAATGCTTCCTGACACTTGTCATCAGAATGCTCCATGAAACCTGTCATGACAAGGCTCCATGCCTTTTTCATAACAATGATCCATGCACTTTTCATCACAATGCTCCAAGATCCCTGTAATCACAAATGCTCCATGTCCTTGTCATCACAAAACTCCATGACGCATGTCATCAGAATGCTCCATGGCCTTCTCATCACAATGCTCCATGCCCTAGTCATCACAATGCTTCAAGACACCTGTAATTAAATGCTCCATGCTCCTTTTCATCAGAATGCTCCATGAGACTTCTCATCAGAAGTCTCCTTGGTCTTCTCATCACAATGCCCCAGGACCTTGTCATCACCATGCTCCATTCCGTTGTCATCACAATGCTCCATGACACATGTCATCACAATGCTCCATGCCCTTGTCATCAAAAAGCTCCATGACACATGTCATCAGAATGCTTCATGGCCTTCTCATCACAATGCTCCATGCTCGTCATCAAAATGCTCCAAGACCCCTGTAATCACAATGCTCCATGCCCCTTTTCATCAGAATGCTCCATGAGACTTATCATCACAAGTCTCCATGGTCTTCTCATCACAATGCTCCAGGACCTTGTCATCACCATGCTCCATTCCCTTGTCATCACAATGCTCCATGACCACTGTCTTCACAATAATCCATGAATATTTTCAGCCCAATGCTCCACGACCTACTCATTACAATGCTCCATGGCCAATATCATCACAATGCTCCATGACCACTGTCATCACAACACTCCATGACACCTGACAACACAATGATCCGGGACTCTTGTCATCACAATGTTCCATTCCCTAGTCATCAAAATGCTCCACGACCCCTGTCATCACAACACTCCATGAATATTTTCAGCCCAGTGCTCCATGACCCTTGTCATCACAATGATCCATGCCCTTGTCATCCCAATGCTTCATGACCCCTGTATTCACAATGCTCCGTGACGCTTGTCATCACAGTGCTCCATGACACATGATATCACAATGTTCCATGCCTTTGTCAGCAAAATGCTACATGAACTTGTCATCACAATGCTCTATGTGCTTGTCATCACAATACTCCATTTCCATTGTCATCACAATCCTCCATGAAACTCAGGATCACATTGCTTCATGCCCTTGTCATCACAATGCTCCATGCTCCTTGAAATCGAAATGATCCATGACCTCTGTCATCACAATGCTCCAAATCCTTGTGATCACAGTGTTCCATAGCACTTGTCATCACAACGCTCCATGATGCTTGTCATCACAATAATCCATGCCCTTTTAATCACAATGCTCCATGACATTTGTCATCACAATTCTCAATACATTGTCATCACAATGCTACCTGACATTTGTCATCAGAATGCTCATTGAACCCTGTCACGAAAAGTCTCCATGCCTTTTTCACCACAAAGCCCCATGCAGTTTTCATCACAATGCTCCATGCCATTGTCATCAAAATACTTCACAAGCTTGTCACCAGAATGCTCCATGACCCTTGTCATCACAATTCTCCATGCACTTGTCAGCACAATGGCCACTGACCCTTGTCATCACAATGCTCCAAGCCATTGTCATCACAATGCTCCATTACCTTTGTCTTCAGAATCCTCCATGACACTTTGCATCACAATGCTCAATGCCATTGTCATCACAATGGGCCATTACATATGTCATCACAATGCTCCCTGACACCTGTCTCAACAATACTGCATGACCTGGTCATCACAGTGCTCCATGCCCTTGTCATCACAATGCTCCATGCCCTTGTTATCACAATGCTTAATGACCCCTGTCAACACAATGCTCCGTGACTCCAGTCATCACAATGCTTCATGACCTTTGTCATCACAATGGTCCATGCCCTCATCATCAACAGACTCTGTGACCTTTTTAACCACAATGCTCCATGAACTTTTCTTCACAATGCTCTTTATCCCCTGTCATCACAATGCTCTATGCCTTTCTCAGCACAATGCTGCATGACGTATGTCATTAGAGTCCTCCATGGCCTTCTCCTTACATTGCTCCATGCCTTTGTCATCACAAGGCTCCAAGACCCCTGTAATCACAATGCTCCATGCCCCTTTTCATCAGAATGCTCCATGAGACTTGTCATCACAAGTCTCCATGGTCATCTCATCACAATGCTCCAGGACATTGTCATCACAGTGCTCCATGACACCTGTCATCACAATGCTCTGTGACTCCAGTCATCACAATGCTTCATAATATTTGTCATCACAATGGTCCATGCCCGCGACATCACAAGGCTCTGTTACCTTTGTATCCACAATGCTCCATGAACATTTCATCACAATGCTCTGTGACCCTTGTCATCACAATGCTCCATGCCTTTGTCAGTAAAATGCTCCATGACCATTGTCATCACAATGTGCCACGTGTTTTTCATCCCAACGGTCCAAAAATTTGTCATCACAATGCTCCATAAAAATTGTAATCACAATCCTCAATGCCCTTCTCATCACAATGCTCCATTACCCCTGTCATAACAGTGCTCCATGACCCCTGCCATCACAATGTTCCACGGCCTTGTCATCACAAGGCTCCATGACACTTGTCATCACAATGCTCCAAGACCCCTTTAATCACAAGGCTCCATGCCGTTGTCATCACAAAGCTCCATGACACATGTCATCAGATTGTTACTTGGCCTTCTCATCAAAATGCTCCATGCCCTTGTCATCACAATGCTCCAAAACCCCTGTAAACACCGTGCTCCATGCCCCTTTTCATCTCAATGTTCCATGAACCCTGTCAGCACAATGCATCATGCTGATTATCATAATGTTTCATTCTATTGTCATCACAATGAAATAAAAATTCTCCATGTCCTCTGTCATCACAATGCTCCATGACCCCTGTCATCACAACACTCCATGAATATTTTCAGCCCAATTCTCCATGAAACTTGTCATCACAATGATCCATGCACTTGTCATCCCAATGCTTCATGACCCCTGTATTCACAATGCTCCGTGACACTTGTCATCACAGTTCTCCATGACAACTGTCATCACAATGCTCCATGCCTTTGTCAGGAAATTTCTACATGATCTTGTCATTACAATGCTCTATGCGCTTGTCATCACAATGCTCCAAGACCCCTGTAATCACAGTGCTCCATGTCCCTTTTCATCTCAATGCTCCATGAACTCTGTCATCACAATGCACCATGCCCATCATCATAATGCTTCAGGCTATTGTCATCACAATGAAATCAAAATTCTCCATGACCTCTGTCATCATAATGCTCCAAAACCTTGTGATCACAATGTTCCATAACACTTATAATCACAACACCCCATGACGATCATCATCACTATTATCCATGGCCTTCTCATCACCATGCTCCATGACCTTTGTCATCACAATTCTCAATACACTTGTCATCACAATACTCCCTGACACTTGTCGTCAGAATGCTCCTTGAACCCTGCCACGAAAAGGCTACATGCCTTTTTCATCACATTGCCCCATGCCGTTTTCATCACAATGCTCCATGCCATTATCATCAAAATACTCCACAAGATTGTCATCAGAATGCTCCATGACCCTTGTCATCACAATTTTCCATGCACTTGTCAGCCCAATGCTCCCTGACCCTTGTCATCACAATGCTCCAAGCCATTGTCATCACAATGCTCCATTACCTTTGTCATCAGAATCTTCCATGACACTTGGCATCACAATGCTCCATGCCATTTTCATCACAGTGGGCCATTACATATGTCATCACAATGCTCCCTGACACTTCTCTTCACAATAATGCATGACCTGGTCATCACAATGCTCCATGCACTTGTCATCACAATGTGCCATACCAAATGTCATCGCAATAATCCATGAAACATATTAGAACAATGCTCCATGCCCTTGTCATCACAATGCTCCATGCCCTTGTTATCACAATGCTCCATGACCCCTGTCATCACCATGCACCGTGACTCCACTCATCACAATGATTCATGACCTTTGTCATCACAATGGTCCATTCCCTCATCATCAACTGTCTCTGTGACCTTTTTAACCACAATGCTCCATGAACTTTTCATCACAATGCTCTTTGACCCTTGTCATCACAGTGATCTACGCCTTTCTCAGCACAATGCTCCATGCCCTTGTCATCACAATGCTCCATGACCCTGTCATCACAATGCTCCTTGACTCCAGTCATCACAATGCTTCATAACATTTGTCATAACAATGGTCCATTCCCGCGTCATCACAAGGCTTTGTGACCTTTTTAACCACAATGATTCATGAACTTTTCATCACAATGCTCTGTGACCCTTGTCATCACAGTGCTCCATGCCTTTGTCAGAAAAATGCTCCATGACCCTTGTCATCACAATGGGCCACGCGATTTTTATCCCAACGGTCAACAAATTTGTCATCGCAATGCTCCATAAAACTTGTAATCACAATGCTCCATGCCCTTGTCATCACAGTGCTCCATTACACCTGTCATAACAATGCTCCTTGACCCCTGCCATCACAATGTTCCACGGCCTTGTCATCACAAGGCTCCATGACCCTTGTCATCACAATGCTCCAAGACACCTGTAATCACAATGCTCCATGTCCTTGTCATCACAAAGCTCCATGACACATGTCATCAGAATGTTCCATGGACTTCTCATCAAAATGCTCTATGCCCTTGTCATCACAATGCTCCAAGACCCCTGTAATCAAAATGCTCCATGCCCCTTTTCATCCCAATGCTCCATGAACCCAGTCATCACAATGCATCATGCCCATCATCATAATGCTTCCGGCTATTGTCAGCACAATGAAATCAAAATTCTCCATGACCTCTGTCATCACAATGCTCCATGACCCCTGTCATCACAATACTCCATGAACATTTTCCGCCCAATGCTCCATGACCCTTGTCAACACAATGATCCATGACCCCTGTATTCACAATGCTCCGTGACACATGTCATCACAGTGCTCCATGACACCTGTCATCACAGTGCTCCATGCATTTGTCTGCAAAATTCTACATGATCTTGTCATTACAATGCTCTATGCGCTTGTCATCACAATGCTACAAGACCCCTGTATTCACAATGCTCCATGCCCCTTTTCATCTCAATGCTCCATGAACCCTGTCATCACAATGCACCACACCCATCATCATAATGCTTCAGGCTATTGTCATTACAATGAAATCAAAAGTCTCCGTGACCTCTGGCATCATAATGCTCCAAACCCTTTTGATCACAATGTTCCATAACATTTATCATCACCACAACCCATGATGATCATCATCACAATTATCCTTAGTCTTCTGATCCCAATGCTCCCTGATCTTTTTCATCACAATGCTCAATACACTTGTCTTCACAATGCTCCCTGACACTTGTCGTCAGTATGCTCCTTGAACACTGTCATGACAAGGCTCCATGCCCTTTTCATCACAATGCTCCAAGACCCCTCTAATCACAATGCTCCATGCACTTGTCATCAAAAGCTCCATGACGCATGTCATCAGAATGCTCCATGGCTTTTTCCTCACTATGCTCCATGGCATTGTCATCACAATGCTCCCTGTACCCTCTCATCACATTGCTCCATGAACATGTCATTACAATCCTCCATGACCCATGTATGACAGTGTTCCGTGCCCTTGTCATCACAATGCTCCAGTCCACACTCATCACAATAAAATATGAAATATTTCAAACCAATGCTCAATGCCCTTCTCATCACAATGCTCCATTACCTCTGTCATAACAATGCACCACGACCACTGCCATCACAATGTTCCACGGCCTTGTCATCACAAGGCACCATGACCCTTGTCATCACAATGCTCCAAGAAACATGTAATCAAAATTCTCCATGCCCTTGTCATAACAAAGCTCCATGACGCATGTCATCAGAAGGTCCCATGGCCTTCTCATCACAATGCTCCATGCCCTTGTCATCACAATGCTCCAAGACCACTGTAATCACAATGCTCCATGCCCCTTTTCATCTCAAAGCTCCAAGAACCCTGCCATCACAATGCACCATGCCCATCATCATAATGCTTCAGGCTATTGTCACTACAATGAAATCAAAATTCTCCATGACTTCTGTCATCATAATGCTCCAAACCCTTGTGATCACAATGCTCCATAACACTTATCATCACAACACCCCATGACGATCATCATCACAGTTGTCCATGGTGCTCTCATCACAATGCTCCTTGATCATTGTCATCACAGTGCTCAATACACTTGTCATTACAATACTCCCTGACACCTGTCGTCAGTATGCTCCTTGAACCCTGTGATGACAAGGCTCCATGCCTTTTACATCACAATGCTCCATGCCTTTGTCATTACAATCCTCCATGACCCATGTATCACAGTGTTCCGTGCCCTTGTCATCACAATGCTCCATGCCCACTCTCATCACAATAATCCATGAAATATTTCAGACCAATGCTCAATGCCCTTCTCATCACAATGCTCCATTATCTCTGTCATAACAATGCTCCATGACACCTGCCATCACAATGTTCCACGGCCTTGTCATCACAAGGCTCCATGACCCTTGTCTTCACAATGCTCCAAAACCCCTGTAATCACAATGCTCCATGCCCTTGATATCACAAAGCTCCATGACACATGTCATCAGAATGTTCCATGGCCTTCTCCTCAAAATGCTCCATGCCCTTGTCATCACAATGCTCCAAGACCCGTGTAATCACAATGCTCCATGCCCCTTATCATCAGAATGCTCCATGAGACTTGTCATTACAAGTCTCCTTGGTCTTCTCATCACAATGCTCCAGGACCTTGTCATCACCATGCTCCATTCCCTTGTCTTCAGAATGCTCCATGACCCCTGTCATCACAATAATCCATGAATATTTTCAACCCAATGCTCCGTGACCTTCACATCACAATGCTCCAAGACCAATATCATCACAATGCTCCATGACCACTGTTATCACAACACTCAATGACACCTGACAACACAATGATCCGGGACTCTTGTCATCACAATGCTCCATTCCCTAGTCATCAAAACGCTCCATGACCACTGTCATCACAATACTCCATGAATATTTTCAGCCCAATCCTCCATGACGCTTGTCATCACAATGATCCATGCCTTTGTCATCAAAATGCTACATGACCTTCTCATTACAATACTCTATGCACTTGTCATCACAATGCTCCATTACCATTGTCATCACTATCCTCCATGAACCTTGGGATCACATTGTTTCATGCCCTTGTCATCACAATGCTACATGCTCCTGGAAATCAAAATGATCCAAGACCTCTGTCATCACAATGCTCCAAACATTGTGATCACAATGTTCCATAACACTTGTCATCACAACTCTCCATGATGCCTGTCATCACAATACTCCATGTCCTTTTCATCACAATGCTCCATGACCTTTCTCATCACAATTCTCAATACACTTGTCATCACAATGCTCCATGACACTTGTCGTCAGAATGCTCCTTGAACCCAGTCACGAAAAGGCTGCATGCATTTTTCATCACAAAGCCCCATGCCGTTTTCATCACAATGCTCCATGCCATAGTCATCAAAATAATCTACAAGCATTTCATCAGAATGCTCCATGACACTTGTCATCACAATTCTCCATGCACTTGTCAGCACAATGATCCCTGAACCTTGTCATCACTATGCTCCAAGCCATTGTCATCACAATGCTCCATTACCTTTGTCATCAGAATCCTCCATGACATTTGTCATCACAATGCTCCATGCCATTGTCATCACAATGGGCCAATACATATGTCATCACAATGCTCCGTAACACCTCTTTTCACAATACTGCATGACCTGGTCATCACAATGCTCCATGCCCTTGTCATCACAATGCGCCATTCCAACTGTCATCACAATAATCCATGAAACTTATTAGACCAATGCTTCATGACCTTGTCCTCACAATGCTCCATGCCCTTGTTATCAATAAGTTCCAAGAACCCTGTAATCAGAAGTCTCCATGCCTCTTTTCATCAGTATGCTCCATGAGACTTGTCATCACAAGGCTCCATGGTTTTCTCATCACAATGCTCCAGGACATTGTCATCACAATGCTTCACGACATTGTCATGAAAATCCTCATTGGCCCTTGTCATCATAATGCTCCAAGCCGTAGTCATCACAATTCTCCATTATATTTGTCATTACAATCCTCCATTACATTTGGCATCACAATGCTCCATGCCATTGTCATCGCAATGGACCATGACATATGTCATCAGAATGCTCCCTGACACCTGTCTTCACAATACACCATTCCCTTGTCATCACAATGCTCCATGCCCTTGTCATCACAATGCACCATGTCCACTGTCATCACAATCATCTATGAAACTTGTCAGACCAATGCTCCATGCCCCTGTCATCACAGTGCTCCATGCCCTTGTCATCACAATGCTCCATGACCCCTGTCATCACAATGCCCCATGACTCCAGGCATCACAATGCTTCATAACTTTTGTCATCACAATGGTCCATGCCCGCGTCATCACAAGGCTCTGTGACAATTTTAACCACAATGCTCCATGAACTTTTCATCACAATGCTCCGTGACCCTTGTCATCACAATGCTCCATGCCTTTGTCAGAACAAAGCTCCATGACCTTTGTCATCACAATGTGCCATGCACTTTTCATCACAATGATCCACAACCTTGTCATCGCTATGCTCTATAAAACTTGTAATCACAATGCTCCATGAACTTCTCATCCAAATGCTCTCTCACATGAGATATCACAATGTTCCACCACTAGTCATCACAATCCTCCCTCACCCCTGTTATCACAATGTTCCATGACCCCTGTCATCACAATGCTACATCCCCTTATCTGAACAATGTTCCATGACCCCTGGCATCACAATGTTCCATAAGCCCTGTCATCAAAATGCTCCATGACACTTTTTATCCCAAAGATCCATGAACCCTGTCATCACAATGTTCTATAACCCCTGTCATCAAAATGTTCCATTACACTTTTCAACAAATTGCTGCATGACCATGTCATCAAAATGCTCCCTGCCCTTCTCATCACAATGCACCACACCCTTGTCATCAAAATGCTCCATGACCATTGTCATCACAAAGCTCCATGGCCCTTGTCATCACAATGCTCCATGTCATTGTCATCACAATGCTCCATGAACCCTCTCATCACATGGCTACATGCCCTTGTCATCACAAAGCACCATTACACTTGTCATCACAATGTTCGATGCCCATCCCATCACAATGCTCCATGCATTTGTCATTACAATAGTCCATGACCCATGTATCACAGTGTTCCGGGCCCTTGTCATCACGATGCTCCATGCCCACTCTCATCAAAATAATCCATGAAACATTTCAGACCAATGCTCAATGCCCT
Organism: Mesoplodon mirus; assembly: GCF_964341445.2. NCBI lineage: Eukaryota > Metazoa > Chordata > Mammalia > Artiodactyla > Ziphiidae > Mesoplodon > Mesoplodon mirus. Next base: position 2,015,965 of record NW_028295750.1, read on the forward strand.
TCTCATCAGAATGCTCCATTATCTCTGTCATAACAATGCTTCATGACCCCTGCCATCACAATGTTCCACGGCCTTGTCATCACAAGGCTCCATGACCCTTGTCATCACAATGCTCCAAAACCCCTGTAATCACAATGCTCCATGCCCTTGTCATCACAAAGCTCCATGACGCATGTCATCAGAATGTTCCATGGCCTTCTCCTCACAATGCTCCATGCCCTTGTCATCACAATGCTCCAAGACCCCTGTAATCACAATGCTCCATGCCCCTTATCATCAGAATGCTCCATGAGACTTGTCATCACAAGTCTCCATGGTCATCTCATCACAATGCTCCAGGAACTTGTCATCACCATGCTCCATTCCGTTGTCATCACAATGTTCCATGGCCCCCGTCATCACAATACTCCATGAACATTTTCAGCCCACTGCTCCATGATCTTCTCATCACAATGCTCCATGAACAGTATCATCACAATGCTCCATGACCACTGTCATCACAACAATCCATGACAGCTGACAACCCAATGATCTGGGACCTCTGTCATCATAATGCTCCAAGACCCCTGTAATCACAATGCCCCATGACACCTGTCATCACAATATTCCAGGAACAATTTCAGCCCAATTCTCCATGACCCTTGTCATCACAATGATCCATGACCTTGTCATCCTAATGCTCCATGACCCCTGTATTTTCAATGGTCCGTGACGCTTGTCATCACAGTGCTCCATGACACATGTCATCACAATGCTCTATGCCTTTCTCAGCACAATGTTCCATGCCCTTTTCATCACAATGCTCCATGACACCTGTCATCACAATGCTCCATGACTCCAGTCATCACAATTCTTCATAACATTTGTCATCACGATGGGCGATACCCAAGTCATCACAAGGCTCTGTTACCTTTGTAACCACAATGCTCCATGAACATTTCAACACAATGCTCCGTGACCCTTGTCATCACAATGCTCCATGTCTGTCAAAAAAATGCTCCATAACCCTTGTCATCACAATGTGCCACGTACTTTTCATCCCAATGGTCCACAAATTTGTCATCGCAATGCTCCATGAACCTTGTAATCACAATGCTCCATGCCCTTCTCATCACAATGCTGCATTACCCCTTTCATAACAATACTCCATGACCCCTGCCATCACAAATTTCTATGCCCTTGTCATCACAAAGCTGCATGACACGTCATCAGAATGTTCCATGTACTTCTCATCAAAATGCTCAATGCTCTTGTCATCACAATGCTCAAAGACACCTGTAATCACAATGCTCCATGCCACTCTTCATCTCAATGCTCCATGAACCCTGTAATGACAATGCATCATGCCAATCATCATAATGTTTCTGGCTATTGTCAGCACAATGAAATCAAAATTCTACATGAACCCTGTCATCACAGTACTCCATGAACATTTTCAGCCCAATGCTCCATGACCCTTGTCATCAAAATGATCCATGCCCTTGTCATCTCAATGCTCCATGACCCCTGTATTCACAATGCTCCGTAACGCTTGTCATCACAGTGCTCCATGAAACTTGTCATCACAATGCTCCATGCATTTGTCAGCAAAATGCTACATGACCTTGTCATTACAATGTTCTTTGTGCTTGTCATCACAATACTCCTTTACCATTGTCATCACAATCCTCCATGAACCTTGGGATCACTTTTCTTCATGCCCTTGTCATCACAATGCTCCATGCTCCTTGAAATCAAAATGATCCATGACTTCTGTCATCACAATGCTCCAAACACTTGTGATCACAATGTTCCGTAACACTTGTCATCACAAAGCTCCATGATGCCTGTCATCACAATACTCCATGCCCTTTTCATCACAATGCTCCCTGACATTTGTCATCACAATTCTCAATACACTTGTCATCACAATGCTCCATGACATTGTCGTCAGAGTGCTCCTTGAACCCTGTCACCAAAAGGCTCCATTCCTTTTTCATCACAATCCCCCATGCCATTTTCATCACAATGCTCCCTGCAATTGTCATCAAAATACTCCACAAGCTTGTCATCAGAATGCTCCATGTCTCTTATTATCACAATTATCCATGCACTTGTCAGCACAATGCTCCCTGACCCTTGTTATCACAATGCTCCAAACCCTTGTCATCACAATGCTCCATTACCTTTGTCATTAGAATCCTCCATGATACTTGGCATCACAATGCTCCATGCCATTGTCATCACAATGGGCCAATACATATGTCATCACAATGCTCCCTGACACCTCTCTTCACAATACTGCATGCCCTTGTCATCACAATGCTCCATGCCCTTGTATCACAATGTTCCAAGTTCCCTGTAATCAAAATTCTCCAGGCCCCTTTTCATCAGTATGCTCCTTGAGATTTGTCATCACAAGCCTCCATGGTTTTCTCATCACAATGCTCCAGGACCTTGTCATCACAATGCTTCACGACATTGTCATGAAAATTTTCAATGGCCCTTTTGAACATAATGCTCCAAGCCCTAGTCATCACAGTGCTCCATTATATTTGTCATCACATCCTCCATTACATTTGGCATCACAATGCTCCATGCTATTGTCATCGCAATGGACAATGACATAGGTCATCACAATGCTCCCTGACACCTGTCTTCACAATACTCCATGCCCTTGTCTTCACAATGCTCCATGCCCTAGTCATCACAATGCACCATGTCCACTGTCATCACAATAATCTATGAAACTAGTCAGACCAATGCTCCATGCCCCTGTCATCACAATGCTCCATGCCCTTGTCATCACAATGCTCCATGACACCTGTCATCACAATACTCCATGAATATTTTCAGCCCAATGCTCCGTGACCTTCTCATCACAATGCTCCAAGACCAATATCATCACAATGCTCCATGACCACTGTCATCACAATACTCCATGAATATTTTCAGCCCAATACTCCATAACGCTTGTCATCACAATGATCCATGCCCTTGTCATCCCAATGCTACATGACCCCTGTATTCACAATGCTCCGTGACGCTTGTCATCACAGTGCTCCATGACACCTGTCATCACAGTGCTCCACGCCTTTGTCATCAAAATGCTACATGACCTTCTCATTACAATACTCTATGCACTTGTCATCACAATACTCCATTACCATTGTCATCACAATCCTCCATGAACCTTGGGATCACATTGCTTCATGCCCTTGTCATCACAATGCTACATGCTCCTTGAAATCAAAATGATCCATGATCTCTGTCATCACAATGCTCCAAACACTTGTGATCACAATGTTCCATAACGCTTGTCATCACAATGCTCCATGATGCCTGTCATCACAATACTCCATGCCCTTTTCATCACAATGCTCCATGACCTTTGTCATCACAATTCTCAATACACTTGTCATCACAATGCTCCATGACACTTGTCGTCGGAATGCTCCTTGAACCCTGTCACGAAAAGGCTGCATGCATTTTTCATCACAAAGCCCCATGCCGTTTTCATCACAATGCTCCATGCCATTGTCATCAAAATACTCCACAAGCTTTTCATCAGAATGCTCCATGACCCTTGTCATCACAATTCTCCATGCACTTGTCAGCACAATGCTCCCTGAACCTTGTCATCACTATGCTCCAAGCCATTGTGATCACAATGCTCCATTACCTTTGTCATCAGAATCCTCCATGACACTTGTCATCACAATGCTCCATGACATTGTCATCACAATGCGCCATTCCAACTCTCATCACAATAATCCATGAAACTTATTAGACCAATGCTCCATGACATTGTCATCACAATGCTCCATGCCCTTGTTATCACAATGTTCCAAGACCCCTGCAATCAGAATGCTTCATGCCCGTTTTCATCAGTATGCTCCATGAGACATGTCATCAAAGGCTCCATGGTTTTGTCATCACAATGCTCCAGGACCTTGTCATCACAATGCTGCACGATCTTTTCATGAAAATTCTCATTGGCCCTTGTCATCATAATGCTCCAAGCCGTAGTCATCACAATGCTACATTATATTTGTCATTACAATCCTCCATTACATTTGGCATCACAATGCTCCATGCTATTGTCATCGCAATGGACCATGACATATGTCATCACAATGCTCCCTGACACCTATCTTCACAATACACCATGCCCTTGTCATCACAAAGCTCCATGCCCTTGTCATCACAATGCACCATGTCCACTGTCATCACAATCATCTATGAAACTTGTCAGACCAATGCTCCATGCCCCTGTCATCACAGTGCTCCATGCCCTTGTCATCACAATGCTCCATGACCCCTGTCAGCACAATGCCCCCTGACTCCAGTCATCACAATGCTTCATAACGTTTGTCATCACAACGGTCCATGCCCGCGTCATCAAAAGGCTCTGTGACCATTTTAATCACAATGATCCATGAACTTTTCATCAAAATGCTCCGTGACCCTTGTCATGAAAATGATCCATGCCTTTGTCAGAACAATGCTCCATGACCTTTGTCATCCCAATGTGCCATGCACTTTTCATCACAATGATCCACAACCTTGTCATCGCTATGGTCCATAAACCTTGTAATCACAATGCTCCATGAACTTCTCATCCAAATGCTCTCTCACATGAGATATCACAATGTTCCACCACTAGTCATCACAATCCTCCCTCACCCCAATTATCACAATGTTCCATGACCCCTGTCATCACAATGCTACATCCCCTTATCTGAACAATGTTCCATGACCCCTGACATCACAATGTTCCATAACCCCTGTCATCAAAATGCTGAATGACACTTTTCATCCCAAAGATCCATGAACCCTGGCATCACAATGTTCTATAACCCCTGTCATCAAAATGTTCCATTACACTTTTCATCAAGTTGCTGCATGACCCTGTCATCAAAATGCTCCCTGCCCTTCTCATCACAATGCACTACACCCTTGTCATCAAAATGCTCCATGACCATTGTCATCACAAAGCTCCATGGCCCTTGGCATCACAATGCTCCATGTCATTGTCATCACAATGCTCCATGAACCCTCTCATCACATGGCTCCATGACCTTGTCATCACAAAGCACCATGACACTTGTCATCACAATGCTCGATGCCCATCCCATCACAATGCTCCATGCCCTTGTCATTACAATCCTCCATGACCCATGTATCACAGTGTTCCGGGCCCTTGTCATCACAATGCTCCATGCCCACTCTCATCACAATAACCCATGAAACACTTCAGACCAATGCTCAATGCCCTTCTCATCACAATGCTCCATTATCTCTGTCATAACAATGCTTCATGACCCCTGCCATCACAATGTTCCACGGCCTTGTCATCACAAGGCTCCATGACCCTTGTCATCACAATGCTCCAAAACCCCTGTAATCACAATGCTCCATGCCCTTTTCATCACAAAGCTCCATGACTTATGTCATCAGAATGTTCCATGGCCTTCTCCTCACAATGCTCCTTGCCCTTGTCATCACAATGCTCCAAGACCCCTGTAATCACAATGCTCCATGCCCCTTATCATCAGAATGCTCCATGAGACTTGTCATCACAAGTCTCCATGGTCATCTCATCACAATGCTCCAGGAACTTTTCATCACCATGCTCCATTCCGTTATCATCACAATGCTCCATGTCCCCCGTCATCACAATACTCCATGAATATTTTCAGCCCACTGCTCCCTGACCTTCTCATCACAATGCTCCATGAACAGTATCATCACAATGCTCCATGACCACTGTCATCACAACACTCCATGACAGCTGACAACCCAATGATCCGGGACCTCTGTCATCATAATGCTCCAAGACCCCTGTAATCACAATGCCCCATGACACCTGTCATCACAATACTCCAGGAACATTTTCAGCCCAATTCTCCATGACCCTTGTCAACACAATGATCCATGACCTTGTCATCCTAATGATCCATGACCACTGTATTTTCAATGGTCCGTGACGCTTGTCATCACAGTGCTCCATGACACATGTCATCACAATGCTCTATGCCTTTCTCAGCACAATGTTCCATGCCCTTTTCATCACAATGCTCCATGACCCCTGTCATCACAATGCTCCATGACTCCAGTCATCACAATTCTTCATAACATTTGTCACCACGATGGGCGATACCCACGTCATCACAAGGCTCTGTTACCTTTGTAACCACAATGCTCCATGAACATTTCAACACAATGCTCCGTGACCCTTGTCATCACAATGCTCCATGTCTTTGTCAAAAAAATGCTCCATGACACTTGTCATCACAATGTGCCACGTACTTTTCATCCCAACGGTCCACAAATTTGTCATCGCAATGCTCCATGAACCTTGTAATCACAATGCTCCATGCCCTTCTCATCACAATGCTGCATTACCCCTGTCATAACAATGCTCCATGACCCCTGCCATCACAAATTTCTATGCCCTTGTCATCACAAAGCTCCATGACACATCATCAGAATGTTCCATGTACTTCTCATCAAAATGCTCAATGCCCTTGTCATCACAATGCTCAAAGACCCCTGTAATCACAATGCTCCATGCCGCTCTTCATCTCAATGCTCCATGAACCCTGTAATCACAATGCATCATGCCAATCATCATAATGTTTATGGCTATTGTCAGCACAATGAAATCAAAATTCTACATGACCCCTGTCATCACAGTACTCCATGAACATTTTCAGCCCAATGCTCCATGACCCTTGTCATAACAATGATCCATGCCTTTGTCATCCCAATGCTCCATGACCCCTGTATTCACAATGCTCCATGACGCCTGTCATCACAGTGCTCCATGCAACTTGTCATCACAATGCTCCATGCATTTGTCAGCAAAATGCTACATGACCTTGTCATTACAATGCTCTTTGCGCTTGTCATCACAATACTCCTTTACCATTGTCATCACAATCCTCCATGAAACTTGGGATCACATTGCTTCATGCCTTTGTCATCACAATGCTCCCTGCTCCTTGAAATCAAAATGATCCATGACCTCTGTCATCACAATGCTCCAAACCCTTGTGATCACAATGTTCGTAACACTTGTCATCACAAAGCTCCATGATGCCTGTCATCACAATACTCCATGCCCTTTTCATCACAATGCTCCATGACCTTTGTCATCACAATTCTCAATACACTTGTCATCACAATGCTCCCTGACATTTTCGTCAGAGTGCTCCTTGAACCCTGTCACCAAAAGGCTCCATTCCTTTTTCATCACAATGCCCCATGCCATTTTCATCACAATGCTCCATGCAATTGTCATCAAAATACTCCACAAGCTTGTCATCAGAATGCTCCATGTCTCCTGTCATCACAATTATCCATGCACTTGTCAGCACAATGCTCCCAGACCCTTGTCATCACAATGCTCCAAACCCTTGTCATCAAAATTCTCCATTACCTTTGTCATTAGAATCCTCCATGACACTTGGCATCACAATGCTCCATGCCATTGTCATCACAATGGGCCATTACATATGTCATCACAATGCTCCCTAACACCTCTCTTCACAATACTGCATGCACTTGTCATCACAGTGCTCCATGCCCTATTTATCACAATGTTCCAAGTCCGCTCTAATCAGAATGCTCCCGGCCCCTTTTCATCAGTATGCTCCTTGAGATTTGTCATCACAAGCCTCCATGGTTTTCTCATCACAATGCTCAAGGACCTTGTCATCACAACGCTTCACGACATTGTCATGAAAATTCTCAATGGCCCTTGTCAACATAATGCTCCAAGCCCTAGTCATCACAATGCTCCATTATATTTGTCATCACATCCTCCATTACATTTGGCATCACAATGCTCCATGCTATTGTCATCGCAATGGACCATGACATAGGTCATCACAATGCTCCCTGACACCTGTCTTCACAATACTCCATGCCCTTGTCTTCACAATGCTCCATGCCCTAGTCATCACAATGCACCATGTCCACTGTCATCAAAATAATCTATGAAACATGTCAGACCAATGCTCCATGCCCCTGTCATCACAATGCTCCATGCCCTTGTCATCACAATGCTCCATGACCCCTGTCATCACAATGCTCCGTGACTCCAGTCATCACTATGCTTCATAACTTTTGTCATCACAACGGTCCATGCCCGCGTCATCACAAGGCTCTGTGACCATTTTAACCACAATGCTCCATTAACTTTTCATCACAATTCTCCGTGACCCTTGTCATCACAATGCTCCATGCCTTTGTCAGAACAATGCTCCATGACCTTTGTCATCACAATGTGCCATGCACTTTTCATCACAGTGATCCACAACCTTGTCATCGCTATGCTCCATAAACCTTGTAATCACAATGCTCCATGCACTTCTCATCCAAATGCTCTCTCACATGAAATATCACAATGTTCCATCACTAGTCATCACAATCCTCGCTCAACCCTGTTATCACAATGTTCCATGACCCCTGTCATCACAATGCTACATCCCCTTATCAGCACAATGTTCCTTGACCCCTGACATCACAAGGTTACATAATCCCTGTCATCACAATGCGCTATGACCCTTTTCATCCCAAAGCTCCATGATCCCTGGCAACACAATGTTCTATAACCCATGTCATCAAAATGTTCCATTACACTTTTCATCAAATTGCTGCATGACCCTGTCATCAAAATGCTCCCTGCCCTTCTCATCACAATGCTCAACACAGTTGTCATCAAAATGCTCCATGACTTTTGTCATCACAAAGCTCCATGACCCTTGGCATCACAATGCTCCATGTCATTGTCATCACAATAATCCATGAACCATCTCATCACATTGCTCCATGCCCTTTTCATCAAAAGCTCCATGACACTTGTCATCACAATGCTCGATGCTGTTCTCATCACAATGCTCCATGCCCTTGTCATTACAATCCTCCATGACCCATGTATCACAGTGTACCGTGCCCTTGTCATCACAATGCTCCATGCCCACACTCATCACAATAATCCATGAAACATTTCAGACCAATGCTCAATGCCCTTCTCATCACAATGCTCCATTACCTATGTCATGAAAATGCTCCATGACTCCTGCCATCAAAAGGTTCCACGGCCTTGTCATCACAAGGCTCCATGCCCCTTGTCATCACAATGCTCCAAAACCCCTGTAATCACAATGCTCCATGCCCTTGTCATCACAATGCTCCATTACCTATATCATGAAAATGCTCCATGACCCCTGCCATCAAAAGGTTCCACGGCCTTGTCATCACAAGGCTCCATGCCCCTTGTCATCACAATGCTCCAAAACCCCTGTAATCACAATGCTCCATGCCCTTGTCATCACAATGCTCCATGACCTTTGTCATCACAATTCTCAATACACTTGTCATCACAATGCTCCCTGACACTTGTCGTCAGAATGCTCCTTGAACCCTGTCAAGAAAAGGCTGCATGCCTTTTTCATCACAAAGCCCCATGCCGTTTTCATGACAATGCTCCATGCCATTGTCATCAAAATACTCCACAAGCTTGTCATCAGAATGCTCCATGACTATTGCCATCACAATTCTCCATGCACTTGTCAGCACAATGCTCCCTGAACCTTGTCATCAGTATGCTCCAAGCCATTGTCATCACAATGGTCCTTTACCTTTGTCATCAGAATCCTCCATGACACTTGGCCTCACAATGCTCCATGCCACTGTCATCACAATGGGCCATTACATATGTCATCACAATACTCCCTGACACCTCTCTTCACAATACTGCATGCCCTTGTCATCACAATGCTCCATTACCCCTGTCATCACAATGCTCCAAGACCCCGGTAATCACAAAGTTCCATGCCCTTGTCATCACAAAGCTCCATGACGCATGTCATCAGAATGTTCCATGGCCTTCTCCAGACAATGCTCCATGCCCTTGTCATCACAATGCTCCAAGAACCATGTAATCACAATGCTCCATTCCCTAGTGATCACAATGCTCCATGACCCCTGTCATCACAATACTCCATGAATATTTTCAGCCCAATGCCCCATGACCTTCTCATCAAAATGCTCCAAGACCAATATCATCACAATGCTCCATGATCACTGTCATCACAACACTCAATGACACCTGACAACACAATGATCCGGGACTCTTGTTATCACAATGCTCCATTCCCTAGTCATCACAATGCTCCATGACCCCTGTCATCACAATACTCCAGGAACATTTTCAGCACAATTCTCCATGACCACTGTCATCACAATGATCCATGCCCTTGTCAACCTAATGCTCCATGACCCCTGTATTCACAATGCTCCGTGACGATTGTCATCACAGTGCTCCATGAAAGATGTCATCACAATGCTGTATGCCATTCTCAGCACAATGCTCCATGTCCTTTTCATCACAATGCTCCATGACCCCTGTCATCACAATGCTCCGTGACTCCAGTCATCACAATTCTTCATAACATTTGTCATCACAATGGTCGATACCCATGTCATCACAAGGCTCTGTGACTTTTGTAAACACAATGCTCCATGAACATTTCATCACAATGCTCCGTGACACTTATCATCACAATGCTCCATGCCTTTGTCAGAAAAATGCTCCATTACCCTTGTCATCACAATGTGCGACACGCTTTTCATCCCAACGGTCCACAAATTTGTCATTGCAATGCTCCATAAACCTTAAAATCACAATGCTCCATTCCCTTCTCATCACAATGCTCCATTACCCCGGTCATAACAATGCTCCATTACCACTACCATCACAATGTTCCACGGCCTTGTCTTCACAAGGCTCCATGACACTTGTCATCACAATGCTCCATGCCCTTGTCATCACAAAGCTCCATGACACATGTCATCAGAATGTTCCATGTCCTTCTGCACACAATGCTCCATGCCCTTGTCATCAAATTGCTCCAAGACCCCTGTAATCACAATGCTCCATGCCCCTTTTCATATCAATGCTCCATGAACCCTCTCATCACAAAGCATCATGCCAATCATCATAATGTTTCCGGCTATTGTCAGCACAATGAAATCAAAATTCTCCATGACCTCTGTAATCACAATGCTCCATGACCCCTGTCATCACAATACTCCATGAACATTTTCAGCCCAATGCTCCATGACCCTTGTCATCACAATGATCTTTGCTCTTGTCATCCCAATGCTACATGACCCCTGTATTCACAATGCTCCGTGACGCTTGTTATCACAGTGCACCATGACACTTGTCATCACAATGCTCCATGCCTTTGTCTGCAAAATGCTACATGACCTTGTCATTATAATGCTCTATGTGCTTGTCATCACAATACTCCATTACCGTTGTCATCACAATCCTCCATGAACCTTGGGATCACATTGCTTCATGCCCTTGTCATCACAATGCTCCATGATCCTTGAAATCAAAATGATCCATGACCTCTCTCATCACAATGCTCCAAACCCTTGTGATCACAATGTTCCATAACACTTGTCATCACAACGCTCCATGATGCCTGTCATCACAATACTCCATGCCCTTTTCATCACAATGCTCCATGACCTTTGTCATCACAATTCTCAATACACTTGTCATCACAATGCTCCCTGACACTTGTCATCAGAATGCTCCTTGAAACCTGTCACGAAAAGGCTCCATGCCTTTTTCATCTGTATGCCCCATGCCGTTTTCATCACAATGCTCCATGCCATTGCCATCAAAATACTCCACAAGCTTGTCATCAGAATTCTCCATGACCCTTGTCATCACAATTCTCCATGCACTTGTCAGCACAATGCTCCCTGACCCTTGTCATCACAGTGCTCCAAGCCATTGTCATCACAATGCTCCATTACCTTTGTCATCAGAATCCTCCATGACACTTGGCATCACAATGCTCCATGCCATTGTCATCACAATGGGCCATTACATATGTCATCACAATGCTCCCTGACACCTGTCTTCCCAATACTTCATGACCTGGTCATCACAATGCTCCATGCCCTTGTCATCACAGTGCGCCATTCCAACTGTCATCGTGATAATCCATGAAACTTATTAGACCAATATTCCATGCCCTTGTCATCACAATACTCCATGCCCTTGTTATCACAATGCTCCATGACCCCTGTCATCACAGTGCTCCGTGACTCCAGTTATCACAATGCTTCATGACCTTTGTCATCACAATGGTCCATGACCTCGTCATCAACAGTCTCTGTTACCTTTTTAACCACAATGCTCCATGAAATTTTCATCACAATGCTCTTTGACCTTTGTCATCACAATGCTCTGTGCCTTTCTCAGCACAATGCTCCATGACCCTTGTCATCACAATGCTCCATGCGCTTGTCAGCACAATGCTCCATGACACATGTCATCCCAGTGCACCATGCGCTTGTCATCACAGTGCTCCCCAATCTTGACATCACAATGCTCCATGAACCTTTTCATCCCAATGCTCCATGGACTTCTCACCAAAATGCTCTCTCACCACTGATGTCACAATGTTACATCAATATTCGTCACAATATTCCCTCACCCCATCATCAAAATTTGCCATGACTCCTGTCATCACAATGCTACATGCACTTATCATCACAATGTTCGATGACCCCTGGCATCACAATGTTCCATAACCACTGTCATCAAAATGTTCCTTGACACTTTTCATCAAATTGCTCCATGACCATGTCATCACAATGTTCCCTACCCTTCTCATCACAATGCACAATGCCCTTGTCATCAAAATGCTCCATGACCTTTGTCATCACAAAAATCCATAACCCTTGTCATCACAATGCTGCATGTCATTGTCATCACAATGCTCCATTAAGGTTCTCATCACATTGCTTCATGTCCTTGTCATCACAAACCTCCATGACACATATCATCAGAATGCTCCATGGCCTTCTCATCACAATGCTCCTTGCCCTGCCATCACAATGCTCCATTATCCCTCTCATACCCATGATCCATGACCCCTGCCATCACGATGTTCCATGGCCTTGTCATCACAAGGCTCCATGACCCTTCTCATCACAATGCTCCAAGAACCCTGTAACCAGAATGATCCATGCCCATTTTCATCTCAATGTTTCATGAACCCTGTCATCACAATGCACCATGACCATCATCATAATGCTTCATGCTATTGTCATCACAATGAAATCAAAATGCTCCATGATCTCTGTCATAACAATGCTCCAAACGCTTGTGATCACAATATTCCAAAACACTTGTCATCACAATGCACCATGACGCTCGTCATCACAGTTATCCATGGTCTTCTCATCACAATGCTACATGACCTTTGTTATCACGATGCTCAATACACTTGTCATCAAAATGCTCCCTGACACTTGTTGTCTGTATGCTCCTTGAACCCTGTCATGACAAGGCTCCATGCTTTTTCATCACAATGCTCCAAGACCCATGTAATCACAATGCTCCATGTCCTTGTCATCACAAAGCTAAAGGACGCATGCCTTCAGAACGCTCTTGGCCTTCTCCTCACAATGCTCCATGCAAATGTCATCACAATGTTCCAAGACGCCTGTAATCAAAATGGTCCATGACCATTTTCATCAGTATGCTCCATGAGATTTGTCATCACAAGGCTCCATGTTTTTCTCATCACAACGCTCCAGGACATTGTCATCACAATGCTTCAGGACCTTGTCCTGAAAATTCTCAATGGCCCTTGTCATCATAATGCTCCAAGCCCTAGTCATCACAGTGCTCCATTATATTTGTCAACACAATCCTCCATTACATTTGGCATCACAAGGCTCCCTGCTATTGTCATCACAATGGACCATGACATATGTCATCACAATGCTCCCTGACAACTGTCTTCACAGTACTCCATGACCTTCTCATCACAATGATCCATGCCCTTGTCATCACAATGCACCATGTCCACTGTCCTCACAATAATCTATGAAATTTGTCAGACGAATGCTCCATGCCCCTGTCATCACAATGCTCCATGCCCTTGTCATCACAATGCACCATGACCCCTGTCATCACAATGCTCCGTGACTCCAGTCATCACAATGCTTCATAATATTTGTCATCACAATGCTCCCTGCCCGCGTCATCACAAGGCTCTCTGTTGTTTGTAACCACAATGCTCCATGAACATTTCATCACAATACTCCATGACCCATGTCATCACAATGTTCCATGCCTTTGTCAAAAAAATGCTCCATGACCCTTTTCATCACAATTTGCCACGCACTTTTCATCACAACGGTCCACAATTTTCTCATTGCAATGCTCCATAAAACTTGTAATCACAATGCTCCATGCCCTTCTCATCACAATGCTCCAAGACCCCTGTAATCACAATGCTCCATGCCCTTGTCATCACAAAGCACCATGACACATGTCATGAGAATGTTCCATGGCCTTCTCATTAAATGCTCCATGCCCTTGTCATCACAGTGCTCCAAGACCACTGTAATCACAATGCTCCATGCCCCTTTTCATCTCCATGCTCCATGAACCCTGTCATCACAATGCATCATGCCCATCATCATATTGCTTCCGGCTATTGTCAGCACAATGAAATCAAAATTCTCCTTGACCTCTGTCATCACAATGCTCCATGACCCCTGTCATCACAATACTCCATGAACATTTTCAGCCCACTGCTCCATGACACTTGTCATCACAATGATCCATGCCCTTGTCATCCCAATGCTCCATGACCCCTGTATTCACAATGCTCCGTGACGCTTGTCATCACAGTGCTCCATGACACCTGTCATCACAATGCTCCATGACTTTGTCAGCAAAATGCTACACGACCTTGTCATTACAATTCTCTATGTGCTTGTCATCAAAATACTCCATTTCCATTGTCATCACAATCCTCCATGATCCTTGGGATCACTTTGCTTCATGCCCTTGTCATCACAATGCTCCATGCTCCTTGAAATCAAAATGATCCATGACTTCTGTCATCACAATGCTCCAAACCATTGTGATCCCAAAGTTCCATAACACTTGTCGTCACCATGCTCCATGATGACTCTCATCACAAAATTCCATGCCCTTTTCATCACAATGCTCCATGACCTTTGTCATCACAATGCTCAGTACACTTGTCACCAAAATGCTCCCTGACACTTGTCATCAGAATGCTCCTTGAACCCTGTCAAGAAAAGGCTCCATGCCATTTTCATCACAATGCCCCATGCCGTTTTCATCACAATGCTCCGTGACCATTGTCATCAAAATGCTCCATGCCTTTGTTTGAAAAATGTTCCATGACCCTTCTCATCACAATGTGCCATTCGCTTTTCATCACAACGGTCCAGAAACTTGTCATTGCAATGCTCCATAAACCTTGTAATCACAATGCTCCATACACTTCTCATCAAAATGCTCTCTCACCAGAGATATCACAGTGTTTCATCACTAGTCGTCACAATAATCCCTCACCCCTGTAATCACAATGACCCATGACCCCTGTCATCACAATGCTACATCCCCTTATCATCACAATGTTCCATGACCCCTGACATCACAATGTTCTATAACCCCTGTCATCAAAATGTTCCAATACATTTTTCATCAAATTGCTGCATGACCCTGGCATCAAAATACTCCCTGCCATTCTCATCACAATGCACCATGCATTTGTCATGAAAATGCTCCATGACCTTTGTCATCACAAAGCTCCATGACACTTGTCATCACAATGCTCGATGCCCTTCTCATCACAATGCCCCATGCCTTTGTCATTAGAATCCTCCATGACCCATGTATCACAGTGTTCCATGCCCTTATCATCACAATGCTCTATGCCCACTCTCATCACAATAATCCATGAAACATTTCAGACCAATGGTCCATGCCCTTCTCATCACAATGCTCCTTTACCTCTGTCATAACTATGCTCCATGACACCTGACATCACAGTGTTCCACGGCCTTGTCATCATAAGGCTCCACGACACTTGTCATCACAATGCTCCACGACCCATCTAATCAAAATGCTCCATGCCCTTGTCATCAAAAAGCTACATGACGCATGTCATCAGAATGTTCCATGGCCCTGTCATCAAAATTCTCCATGCCCTTGTCATCACAATGCTCCCTGCTCCTTGAAATCAAAATGATCCATGACCTCTGTCATGACAATGCTCCAAACCCTTGTGATCACAATGTTCTGTAACACTTGTCATCACAAAGCTCCATGATGCCCGTCATCACAATACTCCATGCCCTTTTCATCACAATGCTCCATGACCTTTGTCATCACAATTCTCAATACACTTGTCATCACAATGCTCCCTGACATTGTCGTCAGAGTGCTCCTTGAACCGTCACCAAAAGGCTCCATTCCTTTTTCATCACAATGCCCCATGCCATTTTCATCACAATGCTCCATGCAATTGTCATCAAAATACTCCACAAGCTTGTCATCAGAATGCTCCATGTCTCTTGTCATCACAATTATCCATGCACTTGTCAGCACAATGCTCCCTGACCCTTGTCATCACAATGCTCCAAACCCTTGTCATCACAATGCTCCATTACCTTTGTCATTAGAATCCTCCATGACACTTGGCATCACAATGCTCCATGCCATTTTCATCACAATGGGCCATTACATATGTCATCACAATGCTCCCTGACACCTCTCTTCACAATACTGCATGCACTTGTCATCACAATGCTCCATGCCCTTGTATCACAAAGTTCCAAGTCCCCTGTAATCAGAATGCTCCAGGGCCCTTTTCATCAGTATGCTCCTTGAGATTTGTCATCACAAGCCTCCATGGTTTTCTCATCACAATGCTCCAGGACCTTGTCATCACAATGCTTCACGACATTGTCATGAAAATTCTCAATGGCCCTTGTCAACATAATGCTCCAAGCCCTAGTCATCACAATGCTCCATTATATATGTCATCACATCCTCCATTACATTTGGCATCAAAATGCTCCATGCTATTGTCATCGCAATGGACCATGATATAGGTCATCACAATGCTCCCTGACATCTGTCTTCACGATACTCCATGCCCTTGTCTTCACAATGCTCCATGACCTTTGTGATCACAATTCTCAATACACTTTTCATCACAATGCTCCCTGACACTTGTCGTCAGAATGCTCCTTGAACCCTGTCACGAAAAGGCTCCTTGCCTTTTTCTTCACAAAGCGCCCTGCCGTTTTCATCACAATGCTCCATGCCATTGTCATCAGAATACTCCACAAGCTTGTCATCAGAATGCTCCATGACCTTGTCATCATAATGCTCCATGCCCTTGTCATCACAATGCACCATGTCCACTGTCATCACAATCATCTATGAAACTTGTCAGACCAATGCTCCATGCCCCTGTCATCACAGTGCTCCATGCCCTTGTCATCACAATGCTCCATGACCCCTGTCATCACACTGCCCATTGTCTCCAGTCATCACAATGCTTCATGACGTTTGTCATCACAACGTTCCATGCCCGCGATATCACAAGGCTCTGTGACCATTTTAACCACAATGCTCCATGAACTTTTCATCACAATGCTCCGTGACCCTTGTCATCAAAATGCTCCATGCCTTTGTCACAACAATGCTCCATTCCCCTTGTTCTCACAATGTGCCATGTGCTTTTCATCACAATGATCCACAAACATATCATCGCTATGCTCCATAAACCTTGTAATCACAATGCTCCATGAACTTCTCATCCAAATGCTCTCTCACATGAGATATCACAATGTTCCATCACTAGTCATCACAATCCTCGCTCAACCCTGTTATCACAATGTTCCATGACCCCTGTTATCACAATGCTACATCCCCTTATCAGCACAATGTTCCTTGACCCCTGACATCACAAGGTTCCATAACCCCTGCCATCAAAATGCTCCATGACCCTTTTCATCCCAAAGCTCCATGATCCCTGGCAACACAATGTTCTATAACAAATGTCATCAAAATGTTCCATTACACTTTTCATCAAATTGCTGCATGACCCTGTCATCAAAATGATCCCTGCCATTCTCATCACAATGCACAACACACTTGTCATCAAAATCCTCCATGACTTTTGGCATCACAATGCTCCATGTCATTGTCATCACAATGATCCATGAACCCTCTCATCACATTGCTCCATGCCCTTGTCATCTAAAGCTCCATGACACTTGTCATCACAATGTTCGATGCCATTCTCATCACAATGCTCCATGCCCTTGTCATTACAATCCTCCATGACCCATGTATAACAGTGTACCGTGCCCTTGTCATCACAATGCTCCATGCCCACTCTCATCACAATAATCCATGAAATATTTCAGACCAATGCTCAATGCCCTTCTCATCACAATGCTCCATTACCTATGTCATAAAAATGCTCCATGAACCCTGCCATCACAATGTTCCACGGCCTTGTCATCACAAGGCTCCATGACCCTTGTCATCACAATGCTCCAAGACCCCTGTAATCACAAAGCTCAATGCCCTTTTCATCACAAAGCTCCATGACGCATGTAATCAGAATGTTCCATGGCCTTCTCCTCACAATGCTCCAAGCCCTTGTCATCACAATGCTCCAAGACCCCTGTAATCACAATGATCCATGCCCCTTTTCATCAGGATGCTCCATGAAAATTGTCATCACAAGTCTCCCTGGTCATCTCATCACAATGCTCCAGGACCTTGTCATCACCATGCTCCATTCCATTGTCATCACAATGCTCCATGACCCCCGTCATCACAATACTCCAGGAATATTTTCAGCCCAATTCTCCATGACCCTTGTCATCACAATGATCCATGCCCATGTCATCCTAATGCTCCATGACCCCTGTATTCACAATGCTCCGTGATGCTTGTCATCACAATGCTCCATGACACATGTCATCACAATGCTCTATGCCATTCTCAGCACAATGCTCCATGCCCTTTTCATCACAATGCTCCATGACCCCTGTCATCACAATGCTCCGTGACTCCAGTCATCACAATTCTTCATAACATTTGTCATCACAATGGTCGATACCCGTGTTATCACAAGGCACTGTTACCATTTTAACCACAATGCTCCATGAAATTTTCATCACAATGCTCCGTGACACTTGTCATCACAATGCTCCATGCCTTTGTTAGAAAAATGTTCCATGACACTTGTCATCACAATGTGCAACACGCTTTTCATCCCAACGGTCCAGAAATTTGTCATTGCAATGCTCCATAAAACTTGTAATCACAATGCTCCATTCCCTTCTCATCACAATTCTCCATTACCTCTGTCATCACAATGCACAAAGACCCCTGTAATCACAAAGCTCCATGCCCTTGTCATCACAAAGCTCCATGACGCAAGTCATCAGAAAGTTCCATGGCCTTCTCCACACAATGCTCAAAGTCCTTGTCATCACAATGCTCCAAGACCCCTGTAATCACAATGCTCCATGCCCCTTTTCATCACAATGCTTCATGAGACTTGTCATCACAAGTCTCCATGGTCATCTCATCACAATGCTCCAGGACCTTATAATCACCATGCTCCATTCCCTTGTCATGACAATGCTCCATGAAGCCTGTCATCACAATACTCCATGAACATTTTCAGCCCAATGCCCCATAACCTTTTCATCACAATGCTCCAAGACCAATATCATCACAATGCTCCATGATCACTGTCATCACAACACTCAATGACACCTGACAACACAATGATCCTGGACTCTTGTCATCACAATGCTCCTTTCCCTAGTCATCACAATGTTCCATGACCCCTGTCATCACAATACTCCATGAACATTTTCAGCCCAATGCTCCATGACCCTTGTCATCACAATGATCCATGCCCTTGTCATCCCAATGCTCCATGACCACTGTATTCACAATGCTCTGTGACGCTTGTCATCACAGTGCTCCATGACACCTGTCATCACAATGCACTATGCCTTTGTCAGGAAAATGCTACATGACCTTGTCATTACAATGCTCTATGTGCTTGTCATCACAATACTGCATTACCATTGTCATCACTATCCTCCATGAACCTTGGGATCCCATTGCTTCATGCCCTTGTCATCACAATGCTCCATGCTCTTGAAATCAAAATGATCCATGACCTCTGTCATCGCAATGCTCCAAACCCTTGTGATCACAATGTTCCATAACACTTTTCATCACAATGCTCCATGATGCCTGTCATCACAATACTCCATGCCCTTTTCATCACAATGCTCCATGACCTTTGTGATCACAATTCTCAATACACTTTTCATCACAATGCTCCCTGACACTTGTCGTCAGAATGCTCCTTGAACCCTGTTACGAAAAGGCTCCTTGCCTTTTTCTTCACAAAGCGCCATGCCATTTTCATCACAATGCTCCATGCCATTGTCATCAAAATACTCCACAAGCTTGTCATCAGAATGCTCCATGACCTTGTCATCATAATGCTCCATGCACTTGTCATCACAATGCACCATGTCCACTGTCATCACAATCATCTATGAAACTTGTCAGACCAATGCTCCATGCCCCTGTCATCACAGTGCTCCATGTCCTTGTCATCACAATGCTCCATGACCCCTGTCATCACACTGCCCCGTGTCTCCAGTCATCACAATGCTTCATGACGTTTGTCATCACAACAGTCCATGCCTGCAATATCACAAGGCTCTGTGACCATTTTAACCACAATGCTCCATGAACTTTTCATCACAATGCTCCGTGACCCTTGTCATCACAATGCTCCATGCCTTTGTCAGAACAATGCTCCATTCCCCTTGTCCTCACAATGTGCCATGTGCTTTTCATCACAATGATCCACAAACTTATCATCGCTATGCTCCATAAACCTTGTAATCACAATGCTCCATGAACTTCTCATCCAAATGCTCTCTCACATGAGATATCACAATGTTCCATCACTAGTCATCACTATCCTCCCTCATCCCTGTTATCACAATATTCCATGACCCCTGTCATCACAATGCTACATCCCCTTATCTGCACAATGTTCCATGACCCCTGACATCACAATGTTCCATAACACCTGTCATCAAAATGCTCCATGATCCTTTTCATCCCAAAGCTCCATGACCCCTGGCATCACAATGTTCTATAACCCCTGTCACCAAAATGTTCCATTACACTTTTCATCAAATTGCTGCATGACCCTGTCATCAAAATGCTCCCTGCCCTTCTCATCACAATGCACCACACCCTTGTCTTCAAAATGCTCCATGGCCTTTGTCATCACAAAGCTCCATAACACTTGGCATCACAATGCTCCATGTCATTGTCATCACAATGCTCCATGAACCCTCTCATCACATGGCTCCATGCCCTTGTCATCACAAAGCACCATGACACTTGTCATCACAATGCTCGATGCCCTTCCCATCACAATGCTCCATGCCCTTGTCATTACAATCCTCCATGACCCATGTATCACAGTGCTCCGTGCCCTTGTCATCACAATGCTCCATGCCCACTCTCATCACAATAATCCATGAAACTTTTCAGACCAATGCTCAATGCCCTTCTCATCACAATGCTCCATTACCTCTATCATAACAAAGCTCCATGACACCTGACATCACAATGTTCCACGGCCTTTTCATCACAAGGCTCCATGACTCTTGTCATCACAATGCTCCAAGACCCCTGTAATCACAATGCTCCATGCCCTTTTCATCACAAAGCTCCATGACACATGTAATCAGAATATTCCATGGCCTTCTCCTCACAATGCTCCATGCCCTTGTCATCACAATGCTCCAAGACCCCTGTAATCACAATGCTCCATGCCCCTTTTCATCAGAATGCTCCATGAAACTTGTTGTCACAAGTCTCCCTGGTCATCTCATCACAATGCTCCAGGACCTTGTCATCACCAAGCTCCATTCCATTGTCATCACAATGCTCCATGATCACTGTCATCACAACACTCAATGACACCTGAAAACACAATGATCCGGGACACTTGTCATCACAATGCTCCATTCCCTAGGCATCACAATGCTCCATTACCCATGTCATCACAATACTCCAAGAACATATTCAGCCCAATGCTCCATGACCCTTGTCATCACAATGATCCATGCCCTTGTCATCCCAATGCTGCATGACCCCTGTATTAACAATGATCCGTGATGCTTGTCATCACAGTGCTCCATGACACCTGTCATCACAATGCTCCATGCCATTGTCAGCAAAATGCTACATGACATTGTCATTACAATGCTCTATGTGCTTGTCGTCACAATACTGCATTACCATTGTCATCACTATCCTCCATGAACCTTGGGATCACTTTGCTTCATGCCCTTGTCATCACAATGCTCCATGCTCCTTGAAATCTAAATGATCCATGACATCTGTCATTGCAATGCTCCAAAGCCTTGTGATCACAATGTTCCATAACACTTTTCATCACAATGCTCCATGATGCCGGTCATCACAATACTCCATGCCCTTTTCATCACAAAGCTCCATGACCTTTGTCATCACAATTCTCAATCCACTTGTCATCACAATGCTCCCAGACACTTGTCGACAGAATGCTCCTTGAACCCTGTCAGGAAAAGGCTCCTTGCCTTTTTCATCACAAAGCCCCATGCCGTTTTCATCACAATGCTCCATGCCATTGTCATCAAAATACTCCACAAGCTTGTCATCAGAATGCTCCATGACCCTTGTCATCACAATTCTCCATGCACTTGTCAGCACAATGCTCCCTGAACCTTGTCATCACTATGCTCCAAGCCATTGTCATCACAATGCTCCTTTACTTTTGTCATCAGAATCCTCGATGAAACTTGGCATCACAATGCTCCATGCTATTGTCATCACAATGGGCTAATACATATGTCATCACAATGCTCCGTGACACCTCTTCTCACAATACTGCATGACCTGGTCATCACAATGCTCCATGCCCTTGTCATCACAATGCGCCATTCCAACTGTCACCACAATAATCCATGAAACATATTAGACCAATGCCCCATGCCCTTGTCATCACAATGCTCCATGCCCTTGCTATCACAAAGTTCCAAGGCCCCTGTAATCAGAATGCTCCATGCCCCTTTTCATCAGTATGCTCCATGAGACTTGTCATCACAAGGCTCCATGGTTTTCTCATCACAGTGCTCCAGGACCTTGTCATCACAATGCTTCATGACATTGTCATGAAAATTCTCAATGGCCCTTGTCATCATAATGCTACAAGCCGTAGTCATAACAATGCTCCATTATATTTGTCATTACAATCCTCCATTACATTTGGCATCACAATGCTCCATGCCATTGTCATCGCAATGGACCATGACATATGTCATCACAATGCTCCCTGACACCTGTCTTCACAATACTCCATGACCTTGTCATCATAATGCTCTATGCCCTTGTCATCACAATGCACCATGTCCACTGTCATCACAATCATCTCTGAAACTTGTCAGACCAATGCTCCATGCCCCTGTCATCACTGTGCTCCATGCCCTTGTCATCAAAATGCTCCATGACCCCTGTCATCACAATGCCCCGTGACTCCAGTCATCACAATGCTTCATAACGTTTGTCATCACAACGGTCCATGCCCGCGTCATCACAAGGCTCTGTGACCATTTTAACCACAATGCTCCACGAACTTCTCATCACAATTCTCCATGACACTTGTCATCAAATGCTCCATGCCTTTGTCAGAACAATGCTCCATGACCCTTGTCATCACAATGTGCCATGCACTTTTCATCACAATGATCCACAACCTTGTCATCGCTATGCTCCATAAAACTTGTAATCACAATGCTCCATGATCTTCTCATCCAAATGCTCTCTCACATGAGATATCACAATGTTCCATCACTAGTCATCACAATCCTCCCTCACCCCTGTTATTACAATGTTCCATGACCCCTGTCATCACAATGCTACATCCCCTTATCATCACAATGTTCCATAACCCATGACATCACAATATTCCATAACCACTGTCATCAAAATGCTCCATGACACTTTTCATTCCAAAGCTCCATGACCACTGGCATCACAGTGTTCTATAACCCCTGTCATCAAAATGTTCCATTACACTTTTCATCAAATTGCTGCATGACCCTGTCATCAAAATGCTCCCTGCACTTCTCATCACAATGCACCACACCCTTGTCTTCAAAATGCTCCATGACCTTTGTCATCACAAAGCTCCATGACCCTTGGCATCACAATGCTCCATGTCATTGTCATCACAATGCTCCATGAACCCTCTCATCATATGGCTCCATGCTCTTGTCATCACAAAGCACCATGACACTTGTCATCACAATGCTCGATGCCCTTCTCATCACAATGCTCCATGCCCTTGTCATTACAATCCTCCATGACCCATGTATCACAGTGCTCCGTGCCCTTGTCATCACAATGCTCCATGCCCACTCTCATCATAACAACCCATGAAATATTTCAGACCAATGCTCAATGCTCTTCTCATCACAATGCTCCATTACCTCTGTCATAACAATGCTCTATGACACCTGCCATCACAATGATCCACGGCCTTGTCATCAAAAGGCTCCATGACCCTTGTCATCACAATGCTCCAAGACCACTTTAATCACAATGCTCCATGCCCTTTTCATCACAAAGCTCCATGACGCATGTAATCAGAATGTTCCATGGCCTTCTCCTCACAATGCTCCATGCCCTTGTCATCACAATGCTCCAAGACCCCTGTAATCACAATGCTTCATGCCCCTTTTCATCAGGATGCTCCATGAAACCTGTCATCACAAGTCTCCCTGGTCATCTCATCACAATGCTCCAGGACCTTGTCATCACCATGCTCCATTCCATTGTCATCACAATGCTCCATGACCCCCGTCATCACAATACTCCAGAAATATTTTCAGCCCAATTCTCCATGACCCTTGTCATCACAATGATCCATGCCCTTGTCATCCTAATGCTCCATGACCCCTGTATTCACAATGCTCCGTGATGCTTGTCATCACAATGCTCCATGAAACATGTCATCACAATGCTCTATGCCATTCTCAGCACAATGCTCCATGCCCTTTTCATCACAATGCTCCATGACCCCTGTCATCACAATGCTCCGTGACGCCAGTCATCACAATCCTTCATAACATTTGTCATCACAATGGTCGATACCCGTGTTATCAAAAGGCACTGTTACCTTTGTAACCACAATGCTCCATGAAATTTTCATCACAATGCTGCGTGACACTTGTCATCACAATGCTCCATGCCTTTGTTAGAAAAATGCTCCATGACACTTGTCATCACAATGTGCGACACGCTTTTCATCCCAACGGTCCAGAAATTTGTCATCACAATGCTCCATAAACCTTGTAATCACAATGCTCCATTCCCTTCTCATCACAATTCTCCATTACCTCTGTCATCACAATGCACCAAGACCCCTGTAATCACAAAGCTCCATGCCCTTGTCATCACAAAGCTCCATGACGCATGTCATCAGAATGTTCCATGGCCTTCTCCACACAATGCTCAATGCCCTTGTCATCACAATGCTCCAAGACCCCTGTAATCACAATGCTCCATGCCCCTTTTCATTAGAATGCTCCATGAGACTTGTCATCACAAGTCTCCATGGTCATCTCATCACAATGCTCCAGGACCTTGTCATCACCATGCTCCATTCCCTTGTCATCACAATGCTCCATCAAGACTGTCATCACAATACTCCATGAACATTTTCAGCCCAATGACCCATGACCTTCTCATCACAATGCTCCAAGACCAATATCATCACAATGCTCCATGATCACTGTCATCACAACACTCAATGACACCTGACAACACAATGATCCTGGACTCTTGTCATCACAATGCTCCTTTCCCTAGTCATCGCAATGCTCCATGACCCCTTTCATCACAATACTCCATGAACATTTTCAGCCCAATGCTCCATGACTCTTGTCATCACAATGATCCATGCCCTTGTCATCCCAATGCTCCATGACCCCTGTATTCACAATGCTCTGTGACTCTTGTCATCACAGTGCTCCATGACACCTGTCATCACAATGCTCTATGCCTTTGTCAGCAGAATGCTACATGATCTTGTTATTACAATGCTCTATGTGCTTGTCATCACAATACTGCATTACCATTGTCATCACTATCCTCCATGAACCTTGGGATCCCATTGCTTCATGCCCTTGTCATCACAATGCTCCATGCTCCTTGAAATCAAAATGATCCATGACCTCTGTCATCACAATGCTCCAAACCCTTGTGATCATAATGTTCCATAACACTTTTCATCACAATGCTCCATGATGCCTGTCATCACAATACTCCATGCCCTTTTCATCACAATGCTCCATGACCTTTGTCATCACAATTCTCAATACACTTGTCATCACAATGCTCCTTGACACTTGTCGTCAGAATGCTCCTTGAACCCTGTCACGAAAAGGCTCCTTGCCTTTTTCTTCACAAAGCCCCATGCCGTTTTCATCACAATGCTCCATGCCATTGTCATCAAAATACTCCACAAGCTTGTCATCAGAATGCTCCATGACCCTTGTCATCACAATTATCCATGCACTTGTCAGCACAATGCTCCCTGAACCTTGTCATCAGTATGCTCCAAGCCATTGTCATCACAATGCTCCTTTACCTTTGTCATCAGAATCCCCCATGACACTTGGCATCAAAATGCTCCATGCCATTGTCATCACAATGGGCTAATACATATGTCATTACAATGCTCCGTGACACCTCTTTTCACAATACTGCCTGACCTGGTCATCACAATGCTCCATGCCCTTGTCATCACAATGCGCCATTCCAACTGTCATCACAATAATCCATGAAACTTATTAGACCAATGCTCCATGCCCTTGTCATCACAATGTTCCATGCCCTTGTTATCACAATGTTCCAATACCCCTGTAATCAGAATGCTCCATGCCCCTTTTCATCAGTGTGCTCCATGAGACTTGTCATCTCAAGGCTCCAAGGATTTCTCATCACAATGCTCCAGGACCTTGTCATCACAATGCTTCACGACATTGTCATGAAAATTCTCAATGGCCCTTTTCATCATAATGCTGCAAGCCGTAGTCATCACAATGCTCCATTATATTTGTCATTACAATCCTCCATTACATTTCACATCACAATGCTCCATGCGATTGTCATCGCAATGGACCATGACATATGTCATCAGAATGCTCCCTGACACCTGTCTTCACAATACTCCATGATCTTGTCATCATAATGCTCCATGCCCTTGTCATCACAATGCACCATGTCCACTGTCATCACAATCATCTATGAAACTTGTCAGACCAATGCTCCATGCCCCTGTCATCACAGTGCTCCATGCCCTTGTCATCACAATGCTCCATGACCACTGTCATCACAATGCCCCGTGACTCCAGTCATCACAATGCTTCATAACGTTTGTCATCACAACGGTCCATGCCTGCGTCATCATAAGGCTCTCTGACCATTTTAACCACAATGCTCCACGAACTTTTCATCACAATGCTCCATGACACTTGTCATCAAATGCTCCATGCCTTTGTCAGAACAATGTTCCATGACCATTGTCATCACAATGTGCCATGTGCTTTTCATCACAATGATGCACAACTTTGTCATCGCTATGCTCCATAAAACTTGTAATCACAATGCCCCATGAACTTCTCATCCAAATGCTCTCACATGAGATATCACAATGTTCCATCACTAGTCATCACAATCCTCCCTCACCCCTGTTATCACAATGTTCCATGACCCCTGTCATCACAATGCTACATCCCCTTATCATCGCAATGTTCCATGACCCATGACATCACAATGTTCCATAACCACTGTCATCAAAATGCTCCATGACACTTTTCATCCCAAAGGTCCATGACCCCTGGCATCACAGTGTTCTATAACCCCTGTCATCAACATGTTCCATTACACTTTTCATCAAATTGCTGCATGACCCTGTCATCAAAATGCTCCCTGCACTTCTCATCACAATGCACCACACCCTTGTCATCAAAATGCTCCATGACCTTTGTCATCACAAAGCTCCATGACCCTTGGCATCTCAATGCTCCATGTCATTGTCATCACAATGCTCCATGTACACTCTCATCATATGGCTCCATGCCCTTGTCATCACAAAGCACCATGACACTTGTCATCACAATGCTCGATGCCCTTCTCATCACAATGCTCCATGCCCTTGTCATTACAATCCTCCATGACCCATGTAGCACAGTGCTCCGTGCCCTTATGATCACAATGCTCCATGCCCACTCTCATCACAACAATCCATGAAATATTTCAGACCAATGCTCAATGCCCTTCTCATCACAATGCTCCATTACCTATGTCATAAAAATGCTCCATGAACCCTGCCATCAAAATGTTCCTCGGCCTTGTCATCACAAGGCTCCATGACCCTTGTCATCACAATGCTCCAAGACCCCTGTAATCACAATGCTCCATGCCCTTTTCATCACAAAGCTCCATGACGCATGTAATCAGAATGTTCCATGGCCTTCTCCTCACAATGCTCCATGCCCTTGTCATCACAATGCTCCAAGACCCCTGTAATCACAATGCTCCATGCCCCTTTTCATCAGGATGCTCCATGAAACTTGTCATCACAAGTCTCCCTGGTCATCTCATCACAATGCTCCAGGACCTTGTCATCACCACGCTCCATTCCATTGTCATCACAATGCTCCATGACCCACGTCATCACAATATTCCAGGAATATTTTCAGCCCAATACTCCATGACCCTTGTCATCACAATGATCCATGCCATTGTCATCCTAATGCTCCATGACCCCTGTATTCACAATGCTCCGTGACGCTTGTCATCACAATGCTCCATGACACATGTCATCACAATGCTCTATGCCATTCTCAGCACAATGCTCCATGCCCTTTTCATCACAATGCTCCATGACCCCTGTCATCACAATGCTCCGTGACTCCAGTCATCACAATTCTTCATAACATTTGTCATCACAATGGTCGATACCCGTGTTATCACAAGGCACTGTTACCTTTGTAACCACAATGCTCCATGAAATTTTCATCACAATGCTCCGTGACACTTGTCATCACAATGCTCCATGCCTTTGTTAGAAAAATGCTCCATGACACTTGTCATCACAATGTGCGACACGCTTTTCATCCCAACAGTCCAGAAATTTGTCATCGCAATGCTCCATAAACCTTGTAATCACAATGCTCCATTCCCTTCTCATCACAATTCTCCATTACCTCTGTCATCACAATGCACCAAGACCCCTGTAATCACAAAGCTCCATGCCCTTGTCATCACAAAGCTCCATGACGCATGTCATCAGAATGTTCCATGGCCTTCTCCACACAATGGTCAATGCCCTTGTCATCACAATGCTCCAAGAACCCTGTAATCACAATGCTCCATGCCCCTTTTCATCAGAATGCTCCATGAGACTTGTCATCACAAGTCTCCATGGTCATCTCATCACAATGTTCCAGGACCTTGTCATCACAATGCTCCATTCCCTTGTCATCACAATGCTCCATGAAGACTGTCATCGCAATACTCCATGAACATTTTCAGCCCAATGCCCCATGACCTTCTCATCACAATGCTCCGTGACCCTTGTCATCACAATGCTCCATGCCTTTGTCAGAACAATGCTCCATTCCCCTTGTCCTCACAATGTGCCATGTGATTTTCATCACAATAATCCACAAACTAATCATCGCTATGCTCCATAAACCTTGTAATCACAATGCTCCATGATCTTCTCCTCCAAATGCTCTCTCACCAGAGATATCACAATGTTCCATCACTAGTCATCACTATCCTCCCTCACCCCTGTTATCACAATGTTCCATGACCCCTGTCATCACAATGCTACATCCCCTTATCTGAACAATGTTCCATGACCCCTGACATCACAATGTTTCATAACCACTGTCATCAAAATGCTCCATGATCCTTTTCATCCCAAAGCTCCATGACCCCTGGCATCACAATGTTCTATAACCCCTGTCACCAAAATGTTCCATTACACTTTTCATCAAATTGCTGCATGACCCTGTCATCAAAATGCTCCCTGCCCATCTCATCACAATGCACCACACCCTTGTCATCAAAATGCTCCTTGACCTTTGTCATCACAAAGCTCCATAACACTTGGCATCACAATGCTCCATGTCATTGTCATCACAATGCTCCATGAACCCTCTCATCACATGGCTCCATGCCCTTGTCATCACAAAGCACCATGACACTTGTCATCACAATGCTCGATGCCCTTCCCATCACAATGATCCATGCCCTTGTCATTTCAATCGTCCATGACCCATGTATCACAGTGCTCCGTGCCCTTGTCATCACAATGCTCCATGCCCACTCTCATCACAATAATCCATGAAACATTTCAGACCAATGCTCAATGCCCTTCTCATCACAATGCTCCATTACCTCTATCATAACAATGCTCCATGACACCTGCCATCACAATGTTCCACGGCCTTGTCATCACAAGGCTCCATGACTCTTGTCATCACAATGCTCCAAGACCCCTGTAATCACAATGCTCCATGCCCTTTTCATCACAAAGCTCCATGACACATGTAATCAGAATATTCCATGGCCTTCTCCTCACAATGCTCCATGCCCTTGTCATCACAATGCTCCAAGACCCCTGTAATCACAATGCTCCATGCCCCTTTTCATCAGAATGCTCCATGAAAGTTGTCATCACAAGTCTCCCTGGTCATCTCATCACAATGCTCCAGGACCTTGTCATCACCACGCTCCATTCCATTGTCATCACAATGCTCCATGACCCCTGTCATCACAATACTCCAGGAACATTTTCAGCCCAGTGCTCCATGACCCTTGTCATCACAATGATCCATGCCCTTGTCATCCTAATGCTCCATGACACCTGTATTCACAATGCTCCGTGACGATTTTCATCACAGTGCTCCATGACACATGTCATCACAATGCTGTATGCCATTCTCAGTACAATGCTCCATGCCCTTTTCATCACAGTGCTCCATGACCCCTGTCATCACAATGCTCCGTGACTCCAGTCATCACAATTCTTCATAACATTTGTCATCACAATTGTCGATACCCATGTCATCACAAGGCTCTGTGACTTTTGTAAACGCAATGCTCCATGAACTTTTCATCACAATGCTCCATGACACTTGTCATCACAATGCTCCATGCCTTTATCAGAAAAATGCTCCATGACCCTTGTCATCACAATGTGCGACACGCTTTTCATCCCAACGGTCCACAAATTTGTCATCGCAATGCTCCATAAACCTTGTAATCACAATGCTCCATTCCCTTCTCATCACAATGCTCCATTTCCCCTGTCATAACAATGCTCCATCACCACTGCCATCACAATGTTCCACGGCCTTGTCTTCACAAGGCTCCATGACACTTGTCATCACAATGCTCCAAGACTCCTGTAAGCAAAATGCTCCATGCCCTTGTCATCACAAAGCTCCATGACACATGTCATCAGAATGTTCCATGTCCTTCTCCACACAATGTTCCATGCCCTTGTTATCAAAATGCCCCAAGACCCCTGTAATCACAATGCTCCATGCCCCTTTTCATCTCAATGCTCCATGACCCCTCTCATCACAATGCATCATGCCAATCATCATAATGCTTCCGGCTATTGTCAGCACAATGAAATCAAAATTCTCCATGACCTCTGTCATCACAATGCTCCATGACACCTGTCATCAAAATGATCTATGCCCTTGTCATCCCAATGCTCCATGACCCCTGAATTCACAATGCTCCGTGACGCTTGTCATCACAGTCCTCCATGAAACTTGTCATCAGAATGCTCCATGCCTTTGTCAGCAAAATGCTACATGACCTTGTCATTACAATGCTTTGTGCGCATGTCATCACAATACTCCTTTACCATTGTCATCACAATCCTCCATGAAACTTGGGATCACATTTTTTCATGCCCTTGTCATCACAATTCTCCCTGTTCCTTGAAATCAAAATGATCCATGACCTCTGTCATCACAATGCTCCAAACCCTTGTGATCACAATGTTCCGTAACACTTGTCATCACAAAGCTCCATGATGCCTGTCATCACAATACTCCATGCCCTTTTCATCACAATACTCCATGATTTGTCATCACAATTCTCAATACACTTGTCATCACAATGCTCCCTGACATTGTCGTCAGAGTGCTCCTTAAACCCTGTCACCAAAAGGCTCCATTCCTTTTTCATCACAATGCCCCATGCCAGTTTCATCACAATGCTCCATGCAAATGTCATCAAAATACTCCACAAGCTTGTCATCAGAATGCTCCATGACTCTTGTCATCACAATTCTCCATGCAATTGTCAGCACAATGCTCCCTGACCCTTGTCATCACAATGCTCCAAACCCTTGTCATCACAATGCTCCATTACCTTTGTCATCAGAATCCTCCATGACACTTGGCCTCACAATGCTCCATGCCACTGTCATCACAATGGGCCATTACATATGTCATCACAATACTCCCTGACACCTCTCTTCACAATACTGCATGCCATTGTCATCACAATGCACAATTCCAACTGTAATTACAATAATCCATGAAATTTATTAGACCAATGCTCCATGCTCCATGCCCTTGTCATCAAAATGCACCATGCCCTTGTTATCACAATATTCCAAGACCCCTATAAGCAGAATGCTCCATGCCCATTTTCATCAGTATGCTCCAGGAGACGTTTCATCACAAGGCTCCATGATTTTCTCATCACAATGCTCCAGGAATTTGTCATCACAATGCTTCACGACATTGTCTTGAAAATTCTCAATGGCCCTTGTCATCATAATGCTCCAAGCCGTAGTCATCACAATGCTCCATTATATTTGTCATCACAATCCTCCATTACGTTTGGCATCACAATGCTCCATGCCATTGTCATCACAATGGACCATGACATATGTCATCACAATGCTCCGTGACAAATGTCTTCTCAATAATCATTGCCCTTGTCATCACAAAGCTCCATGCCCTTTTCTTCACAATGCACCATGTCCACTGTCATCACAATCATCTAGGAAACTTGTCAGACCAATGCTCCGTGCCCCTGTCATCACAATGCTCCATGCCCTTTTCTTCACAATTCACCATGCCCACTCTCATCACAATAATCCATGAAACATTTCAAACCAATGCTCAATGCCCTTCTCATCACAATGCTCTATTACCTCTGTCATAACAATGCTCCATGAACCCTGCCATCACAATGTTCTATGCCCTTGTCATCACAAAGCTCCATGACACGTCATCAGAATGTTCCATGTCCTTCTCATCAAAATGCTCCATGCCCTTGTCATCACAATGCTCCAAGACCCATGTAATCACAATGCTCCATGCCCCTCTTCATCTCAATGCTCCATGAACCCTGTCATCACAATGCATCATGCCAATCATTATAATGCTTCCGGCTATTGTCAGCACAATGAAATCAAAATTCTCCATGACCCCTGTCATCACAGTACTCCAAGGACATTTTCAGCCCAATGCTCCATGACACTTGTCATCACAATGATCCATGCCCTTGTCATCGCAATGCTCCATGACCCCTGTATTCACAATGATCCGTGACTCTTGTCATCACAGTGCTCCATGAAACTTGTCATCACAGTGTTCCATGCCTTTGTCAGTAAAATTCTACATGACCTTGTCATTACAATGCTCTATGCGCTTGTCATCACAATACTCCTTTACCATTGTCATCACAATCCTCCATGAAACTTGGGATCACATTGCTTCATGCCCTTGTCATCACAATGCTCCCTGCTCCTTGAGATCAAATGATCCATGACCTCTGTCATCACAATGCTCAAAACCCTTGTGATCACAAAGTTCCATAACACTTGTTATCACAAAGCTCCATGATGCCTGTCATCACAATACTCCATGCACTTATCATCACAATGCTACATGCCCTTGTATCACAATGTTCCAAGTCCCCTGTAATCAGAATGCTCCACGCCCCTTTTCATCAGTATGCTCCTTGAGATTTGTCATCACAAGCCTCCATGATTTTCTCAACACAATGCTCCAGGACCTTGTCATCACAATGCTTCACGACATTGTCATGAAAATTCTCAATGGCCCTTGTCAACATAATGTTCCAAGCCCTAGTCATCACAATGCTCCATTATATTTGTCATCACATCCTCCATTACATTTGGCATCACAATGCTCCATGCTATTGTCATCGTAATGGACCATGACATAGGTCATCAAAATGCTCCCTGACACCTGTCTTCACAATATTCCATGCCCTTGTCTTCACAATGCTCTATGCCCTAGTCATCACAGTGCACCATGTCCACTGTCATCACAATAATCTATGAAACTTGTCAGACCAATGCTCCATGCCCCTGTCATCACAATGATCCATGCCCTTGTCATCACAATGCTCCATGACCCCTGTCATCACAGTGCTCCGTGACTCGTCATCACTATGCTTCATAACGTTTGTCATCACAACGGTCCATGCCCGCGTCATCACAAGGCTCTGTGACCTTTGTAACCACAATGCTCCATGAACTTTTCATCACAATGCTCCGTGACCCTTGTCATCACAATGATCCATGCCTTTGTCAGAACAATGCTCCTTGAACCTTGTCCTCACAACGTGCCATGCGCTTTTCATCACAATGATCCACAACCTTGTCATCGCTATGCTCCATAAACCTTGTAATCACAATGCTCCATGAACTTCTCATCCAAATGCTCTCTCACATGAGATATCACAATGTTCCATCACTAGTCATCACAATCCTCGCTCAACCCTGTTATCACAATGTTCCATGACCCCTGTCATCACAATGCTACATCCCCTTATCTGCACAATGTTCCTTGACCCCTGACATCACAATGTTCCGTAACCCCGTCATCAAAATGCTCCATGACCCTTTTCATCCCAAAGCTCCATGATCCCTGGCAACACAATGTTCTATAATCCATGTCATCCAAATGTTCCATTATACTTTTCATCAAATTGCTGCATGACCCTGTCATCAAAATGCTCCCTGCCCTTCTCATCACAATGCACAACACACTTGTCATCAAAATGCTCCATGACCTTTGTCATCACAAAGCTCCATGACCCTTGGCATCACAATGCTCCATGTCATTTTCATCACAATGCTCCATGAACCATCTCATCACATTGCTCCATGCCCTTGTCATCAAAACTCCATGACACTTGTCATCACAATGCTCGATGCCCTTCTCATCACAATGCTCCATGCCCTTGTCATTACAATCCTCCATGACCCATGTATCACAGTGTACCGTGCCCTTTTCATCACAATGTTCCATGCCCATTCTCATCACAATAATCCATGAAACATTTCAGACCAATGCTCAATGCCCTTCTCATCACAATGCTCCATTACCTCTGTCATAACAATGCTCCATGAACCCTGCCATCAAAATGTTCCACGGCCTTGTCATCACAAGGCTCCATGACCCTTGTCATCACAATGCTCCAAGACCCCTGTAATCACAATGCTCCATGCCCTTGTCATCACACAGCTCCATGACGCATGCCATCAGAATGTTCCATGGCCTTCTCCTCACAATGCTCCATGCCCTTGTCTTCACAATGCTCCAAGACCCCTGTAATCACAATGCTCCATGCCCCTTTTCATCAGAATGCTCCATGAGACTTGTCATCACAAGTCTCCATCGTCATCTCATCACAATGCTCCATGACTTTGTCATCACCATGCTCCATTCCCTAGTCATCACAAAGCTCCATGACCCCTGTCATCACAATATTCCATGAATATTTTCAACCCAATGCTCCATGACCTTCTCATCACAATGCTCCATGATCATTATCATCACAATGCTCCATGACCACTGTCTTCAAAATGCGCCATTCCAACTGTCATCACAATAATCCATGAAAATAATTAGACCAGTGCTCCATGCCCTTGTCATCACAATGCTCCATGCCCTTGCTATCACAGTGTTCCAAGACCCCTGTAATCAGAATGCTCCATGCCCCTTTTCATCGGTATGCTCCATGAGACCTGTCATCACAAGGCTACATGGTCTTCTCATCACAGTGCTCGAGGACCTTGTCATCACAATGCTTCACGACATTGTCATGAAAATTCTCAATGGCCCTTGTCATCATAATGCTCCAAGCCGTAGTCCTCACAATGCTCCATTATATTTGTCATCACAATCCTCCATTACATATGGCATCTCAATGCTCCATGCCATTGTCATCGCAATGGACCATGACATATGTCATCACAATGCTCCCTGACACGTCTTCTCAATCCTCCTTGCCCTTGTCATCACAATGCTCCATGCCCTTTTCTTCACAATTCACCATGCCCACTCTCATCACAATAATCCATGAAACATTTCAAACCAATGCTCAGTGCCCTTCTCATCACAATGCTCCATTACCTCTGTCATAACAATTCTCCATGACCCCTGCCATCACAATGTTCTATGCCCTTGTCATCACAAAGCTCCATGACACGTCATCAGAATGTTCCATGTCCTTCTCATCAAAATGCTCCATGCCCTTGTCATCACAATGCTCCAAGACCCATGTAATCACAATGCTCCATGCCCCTCTTCATCTCAATGCTCCATGAACCCTGTCATCACAATGCATCATGCCAAACATTATAATGCTTCCGGCTATTGTCAGCACAATGAAATCAAAATTCTCCATGACCCCTGTCATCACAGTACTCCAAGGACATTTTCAGCCCAATGCTCCATGACAATTGTCATCAAAATGATCCATGCCATTGTCATCCCAATGCTCCATGACCCCTGTATTCACAATGCTCCGTGACGCTTGTCATCACAGTGCTCCATGAAACTTGTCATCACAGTGCTCCATGCCTTTGTCAGCAAAATGCTACATGACCTTGTCATTACAATGCTCTATGCGCTTGTCATCACAATACTCCTTTACCATTGTCATCACAATCCTCCATGAAACTTGGGATCACATTGCTTCATGCCCTTGTCATCACAATGCTCCCTGCTCCTTGAAATCAAATGATCCATGACCTCTGTCATCACAATGCTCAAAACCCTTGTGATCACAATGTTCCGTAACACTTGTCATCACAAAGCTCCATGATGCCTGTCATCACAATACACCATGCTCTTTTTATCACAATGCTACATGCCCTTTTATCACAATGTTCCAAGTCCCCTGTAATCAGAATGCTCCATGCCCCTTTTCATCAGTATGCTCCTTGAGATTTGTCATCACAAGCCTCCATGGTTTTCTCAACACAATGCTCCAGGACCTTGTCATCACAATGCTTCACGACATTGTCATGAAAATTCTCAATGGCCCTTGTCAACATAATGCTCCAAGCCCTAGTCATCACAATGCTCCATTATATTTGTCATCACATCCTCCATTACATTTGGCATCACAATGCTCCATGCTATTGTCATCGCAATGGACCATGACATAGGTCATCAAAATGCTCCCTGACACCTGTCTTCACAATACTCCATGCCCTTGTCTTCACAATGCTCTATGCCTTAGTCATCACAATGCACCATGTCCACTGTCATCACAATAATCTATGAAACTTGTCAGACCAATGCTCCATGACCCCTGTCATCAAAATGCTCCGTGACTCCAGTCATCACTATGCTTCATAACGTTTGTCATCACAACGGTCCATGCCCCCGTCATCACAAGGCTCTGTGACCTTTGTAACCACAATGCTCCATGAACATTTCATCACAATGCTCCGTGACCCTTGTCATCACAATGATCCATGCCTTTGTCAGAACAATGCTCCATGAACCTTGTCCTCACAATGTGCCATGCGCTTTTCATCACAATGATCCACAACCTTGTCATCGCTATGCTCCATAAACCTTGTAATCACAATGCTCCATGAACTTCTCATCCAAATCCTCTCTCACAAAAGATATCACAATGTTCCATCTCTAGTCATCACAATCCTCGCTCAACCCTGTTATCACAATGTTCCATGACCCCTGTAATCACAATGCTGCATCCCCTTATCTGCACAATGTTCCTTGACCCCTGACATCACAATGTTCCATAACCCCATCATCAAAATGCTCCATGACCCTTTTCATCCCAAAGCTCCATGATCCCTGGCAACACAATGTTCTATAATCCATGTCATCCAAATGTTCCATTATACTTTTCATCAAATTGCTGCATGACCCTGTCATCAAAATGCTCCCTGCCCTTCTCATCACAATGCACAACACACTTGTCATCAAAATGCTCCATGACCTTTGTCATCACAAAGCTCCATGACCCTTGGCATCACAATGCTCCATGTCATTTTCATCACAATGCTCCATGAACCATCTCATCACATTGCTCCATGCCCTTGTCATCAAAAGCTCCATGACACTTGTCATCACAATGCTCGATGCCCTTCTCATCACAATGCTCCATGCCCTTGTCATTACAATCCTCCATGACCCATGTATCACAGTGTACCGTGCCCTTTTCATCACAATGTTCCATGCCCATTCTCATCACAATAATCCATGAAACATTTCAGACCAATGCTCAATGCCCTTCTCATCACAATGCTCCATTACCTCTGTCATAACAATGCTCCATGAACCCTGCCATCAAAATGTTCCACGGCCTTGTCATCACAAGGCTCCATGACCCTTGTCATCACAATGCTCCAAGACCCCTGTAATCACAATGCTCCATGCCCTTGTCATCACACAGGTCCATGACGCCTGCCATCAGAATGTTCCATGGCCTTCTCCTCACAATGCTCCATGCCCTTGTCTTCACAATGCTCCAAGACCCCTGTAATCACAATGCTCCATGCCTCTTTTCATCAGAATGCTCCATGAGACTTGTCATCACAAGTCTCCATTGTCATCTCATCACAATGCTCCATGACCTTGTCATCACCATGCTACATTCCCTAGTCATCACAAAGCTCCATGACCCCTGTCATCACAATATTCCATGAATATTTTCAACCCAATGCTCCATGACCTTCTCATCACAATGCTCCATGGCCATTATCATCACAATGCTCCATGACCACTGTCTTCAAAATGCGCCATTCCAACTGTCATCACAATAATCCATGAAAATAATTAGACCAGTGCTCCATGCCCTTGTCATCACAATGCTCCATGCCCTTGCTATCACAATGTTCCAAGACCCCTGTAATCAGAATGCTCCATGCCCCTTTTCATCAGTATGCTCCATGAGACCTGTCATCAGAAGGCTACATGGTTTTCTCATCACAGTGCTCGAGGACCTTGTCATCACAATGCTTCACGACATTGTCATGAAAATTCTCAATGGCCCTTGTCATCATAATGCTCCAAGCCCTAGTCATCACAATGTTCCAGTATATTTGTCACCACAATCCTCTATTACATTTGGCATCACAATAAACGATGCCATTGTCATCGAAATGGACAATGACATATGTCATCACAATGCTCCCTCACACCTGTCTTCACAATTCTCCATGATTTTCTCATCACAATGCTCCATGACCTTGTCATCACAATCCTCCATGACCCCTGTCAACACAATGCTCCGTGACTCCAGTCATCACAATGCTTCATAACATTTGTTATCACAACGATCCATGCCCGCGTCATCACAAGGCTCTGTGACCTTTGTAACAACAATGCTCCATGAACTTTTCATCACAATGCTCTGTGACCCTTGTCATCACAATGCTCCATGCCTTTGTCAGAACAATGCTCCATGACCCTTGTCATGAAAATGTGCCACGGGCTTTCCATCACAATGATCCACCACCTTGTAATCGCTATGCTCCATAAACCTTGTAATCACAATGCGCCATTCTCTTCTCATCCAAATGCTCTCTCACCTGAGATATCAACATGTTCTCTCACTAGTCATCACAATCCTCGCTCACCCCTGTAATCAAAATATTCCATGACCCCTGTCATCACCATGTTCCATTCCCTTGTCATCACAATGCTCCATGACCACTGTCATCACAATACTCCATGAATATTTTCAGCCAAATATTCCATGACCTTCTCATCACAATGCTCCATGACAAATATCACCACAATGCTCCATGACCACTGTCATCACAACACTCCATGACACCTGACAACACAATGATCTGGGACTCTTGTCATTACAATGCTCCATTCCCTAGTCATTACAGTGCTCCATGAACCCTGTCATCACAAGACTCCATGAATATTTTCAGCCCAATGCTCCATGACACTTTTCATCACAATGAACCATGCCCTTGTCATCCCAATGCTCCATGACCCCTGTATTCACAATGCTCCGTGACGCTTGTCATCACAGTTCTCCATGACCCCTGGCATCACAATGCTCCATGCCTTTGTAAGCAGAATGCTACATGACTTTGTCATTACAATGCTCTATGCGCTTGTCATCACAATACTCCATTACCATTGTCATCACAATCCTCCATGTAACTTGGGATCACATTGCTTCATGCCCTTGTCATCACAATGCTCCATGCTCCTTGAAATCAAAATGATCCATGACCACTGTCATCACAAAGCTCCAAACCCTTGTGATCACAATGTTCCATAGCACTTGTCATCACAACGCTCCATGATGCCTGTCATCACAATACTCCATGCACTTTTCATCACAATGCTCCATGACCTTTGTCATTACAATTCTCAGTACATTGACATCACAATGCTCCCTGATATTTGTCGTCAGAATGCTCCTTGAACCCTGTCACAAAAAGTCTCCATGCCATTTTCATCACAATGCCCCATGCCGTTTTCATCACAATGCACCATGACATTGTCATGAAAATACTCCACAAGCTTGTCACCAGAATGCTCCATGACCCTGGTCATCACAATTCTCCATGCACTTGTCAGCACAATGCTCCCTGACCCTTGTCATCACAATGCTCCAAGCCATTGTCATCACAATGCTCCATTACCTTTGTCATCAGAATCCTCCATGACAATTGGCATCACAATGCTCCATGCCATTTTCATCACAATGGACCATTATATATGTCATCACAATGCTCCTGACACCTGTCTTCACAATACTGCCTCACCTGGTCATCACAATGCTCCATGCCCTTGTCAACACAATGCTCCATGTCCTTGTTATGACAATGCTCCATGACCCCTGTCATCACAATGCTCCGTGACTCCAGTCATCACAATTCTTCATGACCTTTGTCATCACAATTGTCCATGCCCTCATCATCAACAGTCTCTGTGACCTTTTTAACCACAATGCTCCATGAACTTTTCTTCACAATGCTCTTTAACCCCTGTCATCAGAATGCTCTATGCCTTTCTCAGCACAATGCTCCATGACGCATGTCATCAGAATG
The DNA here is from genome assembly GCF_964341445.2 of Mesoplodon mirus. Lineage (NCBI taxonomy): Eukaryota > Metazoa > Chordata > Mammalia > Artiodactyla > Ziphiidae > Mesoplodon > Mesoplodon mirus. The sequence goes on from NW_028295750.1 coordinate 2,057,370, forward strand.
CTCCATGGCCTTCTCCTCACAATGCTCCATGCCCTTGTCATCACAGTGCTCCAAGACCCCTGTAATCACAATGCTCCATGTCCCTTTTCATCAGAATGCTCCATGAGACTTGTCATCACAAGTCTCCATGTTCATCTCTTCACAGTGCTCCAGGACCTTGTCATCACAATGCTCCATGACCAATGTCATCACAATGCTCTGTGACTCCAGTCATCACAGTGCTTCATAATATTTCTCATCACAATGGTCCATGCCCGCATCATCACAATAATCCATGAATATTTTCAGCCCAATGCTCCATGAACTTCTCATCACAATGCTCCATGACCAATATCATCACAATGCTGAATGACCGCTGTCATCACAACACTCCATGACACTTGACAACACAATGATCCGGGACACTTGTCATCACAGTGCTCCAAGACCCCAGTCATCACAATGCTCTGTGACTCCAGTCATCACAGTGCTTTATAATATTTGTCATCACAATGGTCCATGCCCGTGTCATCACAAGGCTCTGTTACCTTTGTATCCAAAATGCTCCATGAACATTTCATCACAATGCTCCGTGACACTTGTCATCACAATGCTCCCTGACAATTCTCTTCACAATACTTCATGACCTGTTCATCACAATGCTCCATGCCCTTGTCATCAAAATGCGCCATTCCAAATGTCATCACAATAATCCATGAAAATTATTAGACCAATGCTCCATGCCATTGTCATCGCAATGGACCATGACATATGTCATCACAATGCTCAAAGACCCCTGTAATCACAATGCTCCATGCCCTTGTCATCACAAAGCTCCATGACGCATGTCATCAGAATGTTCCATGGCCTTCTCCTCACAATGCTCCATGCCCTTGTCATCACAATGCTCCAAGACCCCTGTAATCACAATGTTCCATGCCCCTTTTCATCAGAATGCTCCATGAGACTTGTCATCACCAGGCTCCATGGTCATCTCATCACAATGCTCCAGGACCTTGTCATCACAATGCTCCATGCCCTTTTCTTCACAATTCACCATGCCCACTCTCATCACAATAATCCATGAAACATTTCAAACCAATGCTCAGTGCCCTTCTCATCACAATGCTCCATTACCTCTGTCATAACAATTCTCCATGACCCCTGCCATCACAATGTTCTATGCCCTTGTCATCACAAAGCTCCATGACACGTCATCAGAATGTTCCATGTCCTTCTCATCAAAATGCTCCATGCCCTTGTCATCACAATGCTCCAAGACCCATGTAATCACAATGCTCCATGCCCCTCTTCATCTCAATGCTCCATGAACCCTGTCATCACAATGCATCATGCCAAACATTATAATGCTTCCGGCTATTGTCAGCACAATGAAATCAAAATTCTCCATGACCCCTGTCATCACAGTACTCCAAGGACATTTTCAGCCCAATGCTCCATGACAATTGTCATCAAAATGATCCATGCCATTGTCATCCCAATGCTCCATGACCCCTGTATTCACAATGCTCCGTGACGCTTGTCATCACAGTGCTCCATGAAACTTGTCATCACAGTGCTCCATGCCTTTGTCAGCAAAATGCTACATGACCTTGTCATTACAATGCTCTATGCGCTTGTCATCACAATACTCCTTTACCATTGTCATCACAATCCTCCATGAAACTTGGGATCACATTGCTTCATGCCCTTGTCATCACAATGCTCCCTGCTCCTTGAAATCAAATGATCCATGACCTCTGTCATCACAATGCTCAAAACCCTTGTGATCACAATGTTCCGTAACACTTGTCATCACAAAGCTCCATGATGCCTGTCATCACAATACACCATGCTCTTTTTATCACAATGCTACATGCCCTTTTATCACAATGTTCCAAGTCCCCTGTAATCAGAATGCTCCATGCCCCTTTTCATCAGTATGCTCCTTGAGATTTGTCATCACAAGCCTCCATGGTTTTCTCAACACAATGCTCCAGGACCTTGTCATCACAATGCTTCACGACATTGTCATGAAAATTCTCAATGGCCCTTGTCAACATAATGCTCCAAGCCCTAGTCATCACAATGCTCCATTATATTTGTCATCACATCCTCCATTACATTTGGCATCACAATGCTCCATGCTATTGTCATCGCAATGGACCATGACATAGGTCATCAAAATGCTCCCTGACACCTGTCTTCACAATACTCCATGCCCTTGTCTTCACAATGCTCTATGCCTTAGTCATCACAATGCACCATGTCCACTGTCATCACAATAATCTATGAAACTTGTCAGACCAATGCTCCATGACCCCTGTCATCAAAATGCTCCGTGACTCCAGTCATCACTATGCTTCATAACGTTTGTCATCACAACGGTCCATGCCCCCGTCATCACAAGGCTCTGTGACCTTTGTAACCACAATGCTCCATGAACATTTCATCACAATGCTCCGTGACCCTTGTCATCACAATGATCCATGCCTTTGTCAGAACAATGCTCCATGAACCTTGTCCTCACAATGTGCCATGCGCTTTTCATCACAATGATCCACAACCTTGTCATCGCTATGCTCCATAAACCTTGTAATCACAATGCTCCATGAACTTCTCATCCAAATCCTCTCTCACAAAAGATATCACAATGTTCCATCTCTAGTCATCACAATCCTCGCTCAACCCTGTTATCACAATGTTCCATGACCCCTGTAATCACAATGCTACATCCCCTTATCTGCACAATGTTCCTTGACCCCTGACATCACAATGTTCCATAACCCCATCATCAAAATGCTCCATGACCCTTTTCATCCCAAAGCTCCATGATCCCTGGCAACACAATGTTCTATAATCCATGTCATCCAAATGTTCCATTATACTTTTCATCAAATTGCTGCATGACCCTGTCATCAAAATGCTCCCTGCCCTTCTCATCACAATGCACAACACACTTGTCATCAAAATGCTCCATGACCTTTGTCATCACAAAGCTCCATGACCCTTGGCATCACAATGCTCCATGTCATTTTCATCACAATGCTCCATGAACCATCTCATCACATTGCTCCATGCCCTTGTCATCAAAAGCTCCATGACACTTGTCATCACAATGCTCGATGCCCTTCTCATCACAATGCTCCATGCCCTTGTCATTACAATCCTCCATGACCCATGTATCACAGTGTACCGTGCCCTTTTCATCACAATGTTCCATGCCCATTCTCATCACAATAATCCATGAAACATTTCAGACCAATGCTCAATGCCCTTCTCATCACAATGCTCCATTACCTCTGTCATAACAATGCTCCATGAACCCTGCCATCAAAATGTTCCACGGCCTTGTCATCACAAGGCTCCATGACCCTTGTCATCACAATGCTCCAAGACCCCTGTAATCACAATGCTCCATGCCCTTGTCATCACACAGGTCCATGACGCCTGCCATCAGAATGTTCCATGGCCTTCTCCTCACAATGCTCCATGCCCTTGTCTTCACAATGCTCCAAGACCCCTGTAATCACAATGCTCCATGCCTCTTTTCATCAGAATGCTCCATGAGACTTGTCATCACAAGTCTCCATTGTCATCTCATCACAATGCTCCATGACCTTGTCATCACCATGCTACATTCCCTAGTCATCACAAAGCTCCATGACCCCTGTCATCACAATATTCCATGAATATTTTCAACCCAATGCTCCATGACCTTCTCATCACAATGCTCCATGGCCATTATCATCACAATGCTCCATGACCACTGTCTTCAAAATGCGCCATTCCAACTGTCATCACAATAATCCATGAAAATAATTAGACCAGTGCTCCATGCCCTTGTCATCACAATGCTCCATGCCCTTGCTATCACAATGTTCCAAGACCCCTGTAATCAGAATGCTCCATGCCCCTTTTCATCAGTATGCTCCATGAGACCTGTCATCAGAAGGCTACATGGTTTTCTCATCACAGTGCTCGAGGACCTTGTCATCACAATGCTTCACGACATTGTCATGAAAATTCTCAATGGCCCTTGTCATCATAATGCTCCAAGCCCTAGTCATCACAATGTTCCAGTATATTTGTCACCACAATCCTCTATTACATTTGGCATCACAATAAACGATGCCATTGTCATCGAAATGGACAATGACATATGTCATCACAATGCTCCCTCACACCTGTCTTCACAATTCTCCATGATTTTCTCATCACAATGCTCCATGACCTTGTCATCACAATCCTCCATGACCCCTGTCAACACAATGCTCCGTGACTCCAGTCATCACAATGCTTCATAACATTTGTTATCACAACGATCCATGCCCGCGTCATCACAAGGCTCTGTGACCTTTGTAACAACAATGCTCCATGAACTTTTCATCACAATGCTCTGTGACCCTTGTCATCACAATGCTCCATGCCTTTGTCAGAACAATGCTCCATGACCCTTGTCATGAAAATGTGCCACGGGCTTTCCATCACAATGATCCACCACCTTGTAATCGCTATGCTCCATAAACCTTGTAATCACAATGCGCCATTCTCTTCTCATCCAAATGCTCTCTCACCTGAGATATCAACATGTTCTCTCACTAGTCATCACAATCCTCGCTCACCCCTGTAATCAAAATATTCCATGACCCCTGTCATCACCATGTTCCATTCCCTTGTCATCACAATGCTCCATGACCACTGTCATCACAATACTCCATGAATATTTTCAGCCAAATATTCCATGACCTTCTCATCACAATGCTCCATGACAAATATCACCACAATGCTCCATGACCACTGTCATCACAACACTCCATGACACCTGACAACACAATGATCTGGGACTCTTGTCATTACAATGCTCCATTCCCTAGTCATTACAGTGCTCCATGAACCCTGTCATCACAAGACTCCATGAATATTTTCAGCCCAATGCTCCATGACACTTTTCATCACAATGAACCATGCCCTTGTCATCCCAATGCTCCATGACCCCTGTATTCACAATGCTCCGTGACGCTTGTCATCACAGTTCTCCATGACCCCTGGCATCACAATGCTCCATGCCTTTGTAAGCAGAATGCTACATGACTTTGTCATTACAATGCTCTATGCGCTTGTCATCACAATACTCCATTACCATTGTCATCACAATCCTCCATGTAACTTGGGATCACATTGCTTCATGCCCTTGTCATCACAATGCTCCATGCTCCTTGAAATCAAAATGATCCATGACCACTGTCATCACAAAGCTCCAAACCCTTGTGATCACAATGTTCCATAGCACTTGTCATCACAACGCTCCATGATGCCTGTCATCACAATACTCCATGCACTTTTCATCACAATGCTCCATGACCTTTGTCATTACAATTCTCAGTACATTGACATCACAATGCTCCCTGATATTTGTCGTCAGAATGCTCCTTGAACCCTGTCACAAAAAGTCTCCATGCCATTTTCATCACAATGCCCCATGCCGTTTTCATCACAATGCACCATGACATTGTCATGAAAATACTCCACAAGCTTGTCACCAGAATGCTCCATGACCCTGGTCATCACAATTCTCCATGCACTTGTCAGCACAATGCTCCCTGACCCTTGTCATCACAATGCTCCAAGCCATTGTCATCACAATGCTCCATTACCTTTGTCATCAGAATCCTCCATGACAATTGGCATCACAATGCTCCATGCCATTTTCATCACAATGGACCATTATATATGTCATCACAATGCTCCTGACACCTGTCTTCACAATACTGCCTCACCTGGTCATCACAATGCTCCATGCCCTTGTCAACACAATGCTCCATGTCCTTGTTATGACAATGCTCCATGACCCCTGTCATCACAATGCTCCGTGACTCCAGTCATCACAATTCTTCATGACCTTTGTCATCACAATTGTCCATGCCCTCATCATCAACAGTCTCTGTGACCTTTTTAACCACAATGCTCCATGAACTTTTCTTCACAATGCTCTTTAACCCCTGTCATCAGAATGCTCTATGCCTTTCTCAGCACAATGCTCCATGACGCATGTCATCAGAATGCTCCATGGCCTTCTCCTCACAATGCTCCATGCCCTTGTCATCACAGTGCTCCAAGACCCCTGTAATCACAATGCTCCATGTCCCTTTTCATCAGAATGCTCCATGAGACTTGTCATCACAAGTCTCCATGTTCATCTCTTCACAGTGCTCCAGGACCTTGTCATCACAATGCTCCATGACCAATGTCATCACAATGCTCTGTGACTCCAGTCATCACAGTGCTTCATAATATTTCTCATCACAATGGTCCATGCCCGCATCATCACAATAATCCATGAATATTTTCAGCCCAATGCTCCATGAACTTCTCATCACAATGCTCCATGACCAATATCATCACAATGCTGAATGACCGCTGTCATCACAACACTCCATGACACTTGACAACACAATGATCCGGGACACTTGTCATCACAGTGCTCCAAGACCCCAGTCATCACAATGCTCTGTGACTCCAGTCATCACAGTGCTTTATAATATTTGTCATCACAATGGTCCATGCCCGTGTCATCACAAGGCTCTGTTACCTTTGTATCCAAAATGCTCCATGAACATTTCATCACAATGCTCCGTGACACTTGTCATCACAATGCTCCCTGACAATTCTCTTCACAATACTTCATGACCTGTTCATCACAATGCTCCATGCCCTTGTCATCAAAATGCGCCATTCCAAATGTCATCACAATAATCCATGAAAATTATTAGACCAATGCTCCATGCCATTGTCATCGCAATGGACCATGACATATGTCATCACAATGCTCAAAGACCCCTGTAATCACAATGCTCCATGCCCTTGTCATCACAAAGCTCCATGACGCATGTCATCAGAATGTTCCATGGCCTTCTCCTCACAATGCTCCATGCCCTTGTCATCACAATGCTCCAAGACCCCTGTAATCACAATGTTCCATGCCCCTTTTCATCAGAATGCTCCATGAGACTTGTCATCACCAGGCTCCATGGTCATCTCATCACAATGCTCCAGGACCTTGTCATCACCATGCTCCATTCCCTTGTCATCACAATGCTTCATGACTCCTGTCATCACAATAATCCATGAAACATTTCAAACCAATGCTCAGTGCCCTTCTCATCACAATGCTCCATTACCTCTGTCATAACAATTCTCCATGACCCCTGCCATCACAATGTTCTATGCCCTTGTCATCACAAAGCTCCATGACACGTCATCAGAATGTTCCATGTCCTTCTCATCAAAATGCTCCATGCCCTTGTCATCACAATGCTCCAAGACCCATGTAATCACAATGCTCCATGCCCCTCTTCATCTCAATGCTCCATGAACCCTGTCATCACAATGCATCATGCCAAACATTATAATGCTTCCGGCTATTGTCAGCACAATGAAATCAAAATTCTCCATGACCCCTGTCATCACAGTACTCCAAGGACATTTTCAGCCCAATGCTCCATGACAATTGTCATCAAAATGATCCATGCCATTGTCATCCCAATGCTCCATGACCCCTGTATTCACAATGCTCCGTGACGCTTGTCATCACAGTGCTCCATGAAACTTGTCATCACAGTGCTCCATGCCTTTGTCAGCAAAATGCTACATGACCTTGTCATTACAATGCTCTATGCGCTTGTCATCACAATACTCCTTTACCATTGTCATCACAATCCTCCATGAAACTTGGGATCACATTGCTTCATGCCCTTGTCATCACAATGCTCCCTGCTCCTTGAAATCAAATGATCCATGACCTCTGTCATCACAATGCTCAAAACCCTTGTGATCACAATGTTCCATAACACTTGTCATCACAAAGCTCCATGATGCCTGTCATCACAATACACCATGCTCTTTTTATCACAATGCTACATGCCCTTTTATCACAATGTTCCAAGTCCCCTGTAATCAGAATGCTCCATGCCCCTTTTCATCAGTATGCTCCTTGAGATTTGTCATCACAAGCCTCCATGGTTTTCTCAACACAATGCTCCAGGACCTTGTCATCACAATGCTTCACGACATTGTCATGAAAATTCTCAATGGCCCTTGTCAACATAATGCTCCAAGCCCTAGTCATCACAATGCTCCATTATATTTGTCATCACATCCTCCATTACATTTGGCATCACAATGCTCCATGCTATTGTCATCGCAATGGACCATGACATAGGTCATCAAAATGCTCCCTGACACCTGTCTTCACAATACTCCATGCCCTTGTCTTCACAATGCTCTATGCCTTAGTCATCACAATGCACCATGTCCACTGTCATCACAATAATCTATGAAACTTGTCAGACCAATGCTCCATGACCCCTGTCATCAAAATGCTCCGTGACTCCAGTCATCACTATGCTTCATAACGTTTGTCATCACAACGGTCCATGCCCCCGTCATCACAAGGCTCTGTGACCTTTGTAACCACAATGCTCCATGAACATTTCATCACAATGCTCCGTGACCCTTGTCATCACAATGATCCATGCCTTTGTCAGAACAATGCTCCATGAACCTTGTCCTCACAATGTGCCATGCGCTTTTCATCACAATGATCCACAACCTTGTCATCGCTATGCTCCATAAACCTTGTAATCACAATGCTCCATGAACTTCTCATCCAAATCCTCTCTCACAAAAGATATCACAATGTTCCATCTCTAGTCATCACAATCCTCGCTCAACCCTGTTATCACAATGTTCCATGACCCCTGTAATCACAATGCTACATCCCCTTATCTGCACAATGTTCCTTGACCCCTGACATCACAATGTTCCATAACCCCATCATCAAAATGCTCCATGACCCTTTTCATCCCAAAGCTCCATGATCCCTGGCAACACAATGTTCTATAATCCATGTCATCCAAATGTTCCATTATACTTTTCATCAAATTGCTGCATGACCCTGTCATCAAAATGCTCCCTGCCCTTCTCATCACAATGCACAACACACTTGTCATCAAAATGCTCCATGACCTTTGTCATCACAAAGCTCCATGACCCTTGGCATCACAATGCTCCATGTCATTTTCATCACAATGCTCCATGAACCATCTCATCACATTGCTCCATGCCCTTGTCATCAAAAGCTCCATGACACTTGTCATCACAATGCTCGATGCCCTTCTCATCACAATGCTCCATGCCCTTGTCATTACAATCCTCCATGACCCATGTATCACAGTGTACCGTGCCCTTTTCATCACAATGTTCCATGCCCATTCTCATCACAATAATCCATGAAACATTTCAGACCAATGCTCAATGCCCTTCTCATCACAATGCTCCATTACCTCTGTCATAACAATGCTCCATGAACCCTGCCATCAAAATGTTCCACGGCCTTGTCATCACAAGGCTCCATGACCCTTGTCATCACAATGCTCCAAGACCCCTGTAATCACAATGCTCCATGCCCTTGTCATCACACAGGTCCATGACGCCTGCCATCAGAATGTTCCATGGCCTTCTCCTCACAATGCTCCATGCCCTTGTCTTCACAATGCTCCAAGACCCCTGTAATCACAATGCTCCATGCCTCTTTTCATCAGAATGCTCCATGAGACTTGTCATCACAAGTCTCCATTGTCATCTCATCACAATGCTCCATGACCTTGTCATCACCATGCTACATTCCCTAGTCATCACAAAGCTCCATGACCCCTGTCATCACAATATTCCATGAATATTTTCAACCCAATGCTCCATGACCTTCTCATCACAATGCTCCATGGCCATTATCATCACAATGCTCCATGACCACTGTCTTCAAAATGCGCCATTCCAACTGTCATCACAATAATCCATGAAAATAATTAGACCAGTGCTCCATGCCCTTGTCATCACAATGCTCCATGCCCTTGCTATCACAATGTTCCAAGACCCCTGTAATCAGAATGCTCCATGCCCCTTTTCATCAGTATGCTCCATGAGACCTGTCATCAGAAGGCTACATGGTTTTCTCATCACAGTGCTCGAGGACCTTGTCATCACAATGCTTCACGACATTGTCATGAAAATTCTCAATGGCCCTTGTCATCATAATGCTCCAAGCCCTAGTCATCACAATGTTCCAGTATATTTGTCACCACAATCCTCTATTACATTTGGCATCACAATAAACGATGCCATTGTCATCGAAATGGACAATGACATATGTCATCACAATGCTCCCTCACACCTGTCTTCACAATTCTCCATGATTTTCTCATCACAATGCTCCATGACCTTGTCATCACAATCCTCCATGACCCCTGTCAACACAATGCTCCGTGACTCCAGTCATCACAATGCTTCATAACATTTGTTATCACAACGATCCATGCCCGCGTCATCACAAGGCTCTGTGACCTTTGTAACAACAATGCTCCATGAACTTTTCATCACAATGCTCTGTGACCCTTGTCATCACAATGCTCCATGCCTTTGTCAGAACAATGCTCCATGACCCTTGTCATGAAAATGTGCCACGGGCTTTCCATCACAATGATCCACCACCTTGTAATCGCTATGCTCCATAAACCTTGTAATCACAATGCGCCATTCTCTTCTCATCCAAATGCTCTCTCACCTGAGATATCAACATGTTCTCTCACTAGTCATCACAATCCTCGCTCACCCCTGTAATCAAAATATTCCATGACCCCTGTCATCACCATGTTCCATTCCCTTGTCATCACAATGCTCCATGACCACTGTCATCACAATACTCCATGAATATTTTCAGCCAAATATTCCATGACCTTCTCATCACAATGCTCCATGACAAATATCACCACAATGCTCCATGACCACTGTCATCACAACACTCCATGACACCTGACAACACAATGATCTGGGACTCTTGTCATTACAATGCTCCATTCCCTAGTCATTACAGTGCTCCATGAACCCTGTCATCACAAGACTCCATGAATATTTTCAGCCCAATGCTCCATGACACTTTTCATCACAATGAACCATGCCCTTGTCATCCCAATGCTCCATGACCCCTGTATTCACAATGCTCCGTGACGCTTGTCATCACAGTTCTCCATGACCCCTGGCATCACAATGCTCCATGCCTTTGTAAGCAGAATGCTACATGACTTTGTCATTACAATGCTCTATGCGCTTGTCATCACAATACTCCATTACCATTGTCATCACAATCCTCCATGTAACTTGGGATCACATTGCTTCATGCCCTTGTCATCACAATGCTCCATGCTCCTTGAAATCAAAATGATCCATGACCACTGTCATCACAAAGCTCCAAACCCTTGTGATCACAATGTTCCATAGCACTTGTCATCACAACGCTCCATGATGCCTGTCATCACAATACTCCATGCACTTTTCATCACAATGCTCCATGACCTTTGTCATTACAATTCTCAGTACATTGACATCACAATGCTCCCTGATATTTGTCGTCAGAATGCTCCTTGAACCCTGTCACAAAAAGTCTCCATGCCATTTTCATCACAATGCCCCATGCCGTTTTCATCACAATGCACCATGACATTGTCATGAAAATACTCCACAAGCTTGTCACCAGAATGCTCCATGACCCTGGTCATCACAATTCTCCATGCACTTGTCAGCACAATGCTCCCTGAC